>NW_017097762.1:0-65505 GCF_001412225.1 Nicrophorus vespilloides
TTTTTCAATACTTTTAGTAACATAATTTTATGTAGTAGTTAAATAAACCATTTTTTTGTATTTTTCAATTTAAGTTCTAAATAATTTTTAAAATTAAACTCTTCAAATCTAATAACTAAACATTCTTTAAAATATTTATATTTCAGCATAATTTTTCAGTTTTACAAATTTCACATTTTGTTTCTGGTTTCTTCTTAGAATAATCGATTTTTTTCTTGTTTACTTATATTCTACGCACATTTATTTATATAAATTCTAAATAATTTAACAACTACAACCTGAAACTCTTGAAACTGAAAAACTAAACTTATGTTTACCCAATAAAATTACGTTTTTCAGTACTTTTCAGTTTCACGAAATGCATATTTTTTTGTTGCCAGTTTTATTGAGTTACATAAAAATTGCGTCTCTTTTTTTTACAACATTTTTGCATCTTTTACCTGCAAAAAAGGACCGAAACTTATTGCGACACCAATAAAAATTGCATAAAAAAACAGCTCCCTGTTTGAGTTTGCCTCACATTTTTTTATTTGCTTTAAAAGACTTTTTTTGTGTCTCGCTGTAAAAAATATTGATATTTACCAAAAAAAAATGACTTCTTGTGGCCTGTTTTTTATGCTTTTAAGTGACTTAAGTTAAAGACGTTATAAAATCATAAGGTGACTTTTTTAAGCAATGATTTATGAAGTGTTACCTTTTTATACAAGACAATAATTACAACATTATTATTGCAATAATTTAGTGAATTTGTATAAGAATGAAGACATTGATTAGGAAATCTGTAAATTTATATATTTTTTCAATACTTTTGATAACATAATTTTATTTAGTATTGAAATAAACCATTTTTTTTTTGTATTTTTCAATTTAAATTCTAAATAAATTTTTAAATTAAACTCTTAAAATCTAATAAGCTAAACATTCTTTAAAATATTTATATTTCAGCATAATTTTTCAGTTTTACAAATTTCACATTTTGTTTCTGGTTTCTTCTTAGAATAATCGATTTTTTTCTTGTTTACTTATATTCTACGCACATTTATTTATATAAATTCTAAATAATTTAACAACTACAACCTGAAACTCTTGAAACTGAAAAACTAAACTTATGTTTACCCAATAAAATTACGTTTTTCAGTACTTTTCAGTTTCACGAAATGCATATTTTTTTGTTGCCAGTTTTATTGAGTTACATAAAAATTACGTCTCTTTTTTTTACAGCATTTTTGCATCTTTTACCTGCAAAAAAGGACCGAAACTTATTGCGACACCAATAAAAATTGCATAAAAAAACAGCTCCTTGTTGGAGTTTGCCTCACATTTTTTTATTTGCTTTAAAAGACTTTTTTTGTGTCTCGCTGTAAAAAATATTGATATTTACCAAAAAATGACTTCTTGTGGACTGTTTTTTTATGCTATTAAGTGACTTAAGTTAAAGACGTTATAAAATCATAAGGTGACTTTTTTCTTTTTATACAAGACAATAATTACAACATTATTATTGCAATGATTTAGTGAATTTGTATAAGAAAGAAGACATTAATTAGGAAATCTGTAAATTTATATATTTTTACAATACTTTTTGATAACATAATTTTATTTAGTATTGAAATCAACATTTTTTTTTTACTTTTTCAATTTAAATTCTAAATAAATGTAAAAATTAAACTCTTAAAATCTAATAAACTGAACATACTTGGAAATATTTAAATTTCAGCATTATTTTTCAGTTTTAGAAAATTTACGTTTCTTGATTACATTTTCAAATTTTTATTGTTTACTTAAATTCTACACACATTTATTTATTTAAATTCAAAATAACTTCAACCTGAAACTTCTAAATCTGAAACACTAAACATATTTTTACTAAAAAAAATACATTTTTCCTTAACTTCCTTCAGAACTTTTCAGTTTTACAAAATTTATATATTTTTTTGGTTTCTTGATAAAATAATCAAATTATTTTATTATTTACTTAAAGTCTAAACATATTTATTTATTAAAATTCTAAATAACTTAACTTCTTCAACCAGAAACTCTTAAAACCTAACATAACAAAAAAAAAATTGCATTTTTTCTTACATTTCTTCAGAAATTTCAGTTTCACGAAAAGCATATTTTTTTGTTGCCAGTTTTATTGAGTTACATAAAAATTGCGTCTCTTTTTTTTACAGCACTTTTGCATCTTTTACCTGCAAAAAAGGACCGAAAATTGTTGTGACACCAATAAAAATTGCGTAAAAAACAGCTCCTGCTTCGAGTCTGTCCCATATTTTTTATTTGCGACCGTAAATAACAATTTTTTAACTTCTTAAATACGGTCAATTGTTGCGTGCAAAAAAGTTGGCAGCTTTTTTATGCTTGTGTAATATTTCTTTAAAAACATCAGTAAAACACTTATCACTTAATAAAAAGTGAAGTTTTTTTTGTAAATTTACAACTGTATTTGCATAAAGTTAAAATTTATGTAACAATATTTCATTTTATATTTAAATTATATTAAATGGTAAAAAATATGTAAATACAACAAAATAAAAACATTTTAATGTTTAAGTTTAATTATTTATTAAATTTATTTAATGTTGAAATATAAAATTTAGAAGAAAATAACTTAAATTTATTTGTTTTTAATTATTTTCTAGTAAAAACATAAATATTAACAAAAAAAAGTTGTCTTGAAGAAATCTGTTTCCTAGATTTAATGGTTTATGACGTAACATTTACATAGAAATTGCGTGTTTTTTTATTTTTAAGTATTTTTGCGACGTTTTTACCTGCAAAAAGGGCGACGTAAAACCTACATAAACTATGCAATAAAGTTACGTAAAAAACCGCTCTCAAACCGACTCTGTTCCATTATTTTTTTTTGTAAAAGATAGTAAATTTGTTATTTACAACTTCATTTTTTAACGACACTCTCATCATTCTTGACGTCCACAAAAAATTGCACAAAATTACGTAAAAATTTGCCTTTTTTTAATGATGTTGTATATTTTTTTTGTATATTTTGTAAGCGCATTATATAACTTTATAATGTAGTAATTGTTACGTGAAAATAGGGAAGTTTCGGTTTTTTGATCTTAGTTACGTTTTTCAAATTTGTGAGGGGTGCAATAAAGCGGGTTTTTCTTTAGAAGTTTGCAGAAAAAAAAAATGTTGCATAAAAATTGCGCATATTTTTTTAGTGCCCTTATTTTTCTATTTCAATATTTTTTTTTTTGGAAAAGGAACGTAATAAATGTTACGTAAAAAAAGGTTTGGTCTTGTTCCGTTCTCAGAAGGAAGGCAAAAATATGAATCGTAAATCGTAAATCTACTCAAAAACTTACAGTATATTATGTAATTGTATATGTTCATTACAATTCATGGATTTTGAGTGAAAATCAATAAATTAGTTTGAAACCTCAAAATTAACATAAATTAGCGCCAATAATAAAAATACTTATGTACAAATTCTTGATAAAAATGAACAAAAATTACCTTAGATTTTATAAGAATTCTTAATTTCTCATCTACATTTCATAGAAAAACTGTAAAAAGAACTCCGGTTTCCTGTTTCAAAAGGAAACTCAATTTTATTGCAGTGCAATTACATTAAAAATTGCGTCTGCAAAAATGACATAAGGTTGAAAAACATGGACACATTTTTTTTTGGGTACTCTCCATTTTTATGATTTTTTTGGGTCCTTTTTTCGTAAAACCAGTGCAGTTTTCTATTGCTTCAAAGTTTGCCGCTTTACAAGGCAATATTTGCATAAAAAATTGCGCATTTTTAGACAAATTCTTGTTAAAAAATTAGTGAACATGCAATAAACTTGCGACGTCAGTTTTTTTTATGTTGACGCACTAAATCATGTTCTTTTTAAGTTCTTTACAGAAGTTAATAGTAAATTAGTAGTTTTTTTTACCTGATGTAAAAAAAGAGAGAAGTTAAGTGCAAATTGTAAAAAAAGTACACAAATTTTGTTTTAGTAACTTCCATTAAAGTCGTTAAAATTTTAACGGAAATTTGCATAAATGTAAAGAAATTATTTTTTCATTAGTTTTTATATTGAAAAAAGTACAAAATATTATATTTATTTGAGTTTTTAAAAATTGTATTAAGTAATCATAATTTATCAGTTTTTAATTATTTGTTGACAGAATGTTTCTATGAATTGTAGTGAAGCAAAGCAAAGCTTTTGATGAGTTTCTTGGACAGTTTGATACGGTTTAATCTTCGAGTTTGATAACTTCTCTCCTTCTTTTCTTTCTTCGAGTTATCTTCTTACTTTTTGTTTTTGTTTCGTGCGGCAGTTCGAAATTCAAGTAATGTAGTGGATATAGCGTGAAATTCCAATCGCAACTAATAAATACAAACTCGATTATCGACGCAATAATAATCAGGAATAATTGTGGCGCCTCTCTACAATTATTTTAATTATTATTTTAAAGAAAGTCGAATCTGTTTGTTTAACTTTCGTCGTAATCAATATTTAATACGCATTTATAAACGAGTTTATGTCCAATTTATCCAATTGAATTATTAAAATTAATGATTGTCAAATGAAATTTTTACAAATTATATATTTCATGATAATTGTCAAATGAAGAATGACATAGGAATGACAGAAACAAAAGTGGCGACGTTTTATTTATAATACTGTAGGCGTCATATAAATGTTAAATGAAATTTGACATTTATATGACATTTGTACAAATTATATATTTCATGATAATTGTCAAATGAAGAATGACAGATACAAAAGTCGTAACGTTTCATTTATAACACTGTAGTTTTGAACAGAAACAAATAATAAGATAGATTGCATAAACATTTCATACATAAACAGTTTCCATAAACATTTGTCAATTTTAGAAGCAAAAATGACATATCAATGCTGTCAAAGTTGTTTTTTTTTATAAAAACACTTCAGTATAATAAAAAAAAATGTTGTTAAACAAAATTGTAATGATTTTTTGACTATTTGTATAAAAAATGTGTAAAACAATATCGTAATGTTTTTCTCTTGACAGTTTCGTGTTTTTTTATAACACTACTCAAGTTATTATATTATATAACCAAAGTTTAAATTTTGTTATAATTGCATAATTTACGACAAATGATAAATTGACGTATCAACAGAATGACAGAAACAAATGTGGTGACGTTTCTTTTATAACACTATATTATAGTACATAAAAAATAAACAAAATCGTCTTGCTTTTGACAGTTCGCATAAACATTTGTCAAGAAGCACAAATGACATATTAATGACAGAAAAAAGTGGTATACTACATTATAATACAAAAACTGGTGAAACAAAATCATAATGTTTTTCTTTTGACAGTTTCCACAAACATTTGTCAAATTTAGAAGCAAAAATGACATATCAATGACATGAAAAAAGATGTTTCTTTGATAAAACACTGCAGTATAATACAGGAAAAAGAACTTGTTAAACAAAATTGTTATGGTTTTCTTTTGACAATTTGTATAAAAAATTGATAAACTTAGAAGCAAAGAAATAAATATTTATATCAATATCATAAAGTTCACATTACTTGACTGAAACGTAATGCATGTAAAAAAAACAAAATAGTAACGCTAATGTTAGAATCAACGAAATTCACTAACACTTCCATTATAAAATAAGATAATCCACACTACAAACGAATGTTAAATATAAATTGACATTTCAATGACAGAAAGGAAAAAATTGTCATTTTTTGAGAATGTTGCTTTTATGACAGTTTGCATAAAATATATCAAATCAAAGTAAATATTTCTTTATGTCCTATGATTGAATTGGATAATTCACATCACTCAACTGTCAAACGAAATGTTTAACTATTTATTTTATGACAGTTTGTACAATCAACAAAATGTACTTATACTTCCATTATATAACAAGATAATTTGCAATACAAACAAATGTCAAATATAAATTGACATTTCAATGACAGAAAGGAATAAAGTTGTCATTTTTTGACAGTTTACAGAAAACATAACATTTCTTTAAGTTCCATGATTAAATTGGATAATCCACATAACTTAACTAAACAAAAAAATAAAAATTAACGCTTCTTTATGCATACACATATGTAAAACTGAGATTTTTGGACAGTTTGCACAAAATATGTCAAACTCAAACTTGATATTTCTTTAAGCTCCATGAGTAAATTGGATAATCCACATAACTCAATTGAACAGAAAAAAGCAGTGAAACAAAATAATCAACAAAGTGCACTTACACTTCCAGAATAAAATAAGATAATCCGCAGTACAAACTAATGTGAAATATAAATTGATATGTCAATAACAGAAAGGAAAAAAGTTGTCATTTTTATGACAGTCTGTAAAAAATATGCCAAACTCAAACTAAATATTTCTTTATGTTGTATGATTAAATTTGATAATCCATATTACTTGACTGTCAACTGAAAATTTACATAAAAGAAGTACAAAAAAAAAACAAAATTATAACGATTTTATGACAGTTTGTACAATCAACAAAATGTACTTATACTTCCATTATATAATAACAACACTATGCATGAACGTATATAAAACTGACAGTTTGCAAAAAATATTCCAAACTCAAACTAAATATTTCTTTAAGTTCTAGGATTAAATTTTATAATCCACATAACTCAACTGAACAAAAAAATAAAACAGTGAAATAAAAAAATAATAACGCTTCTATTATGACAGTTTGCATGAACATATGTAAAACTGAGAAATAACAAACTGAATTATCTCGAGAGAAATAATATAACCAAATTGGATATGGATAATTAGCATTTGCGAACAAATCTTTGGATAGGAGACGTGTACGAGGTGATGTTATAATTAAGAGTACAGCCGTGGCTAGAAAGGTAGAGATGCAGATGCATGTCGCGTGTGTGTTTTTCCTGTAAAATTTTCGGATTGTAAATCGTGGTGTTTTCAACATCTCCCGGATCGCAACAGGTAGCTGGTTTTGTGTGAATGATTACCACCTCATGTGAGGCGCCCGGAGCGAATATTAACTAGTTATATATATATATATATATATTGGTGAGACGTACAAAAAACTTATTACCTGGCTCACCTAACTAACTCACATATACACACAGACACCTTAACATCGTGGTGTGTACCTGCTCATATATCCTTTAATCTGTCTGATGTGTTTGTGCTCCAAACAGCCTCATACTCTTTCCTTCCAACACGTGCACATCCAACATCATCTCTCTCCTTCTCTCTTCGCCATCAATTTTTTTACGAGCCAATAATTAACGGACATTGTTATGTAAATAAATTGAAAACCGCGCGCGGCTGCCGACCCGACACCGAAAATCCCCAAGGACCATTAAATAATGCCCTTCATCCTGCAGCAACTCGCATAAATTCAAACACCTTTCAGATCCTTTCTAAATTTGTAAAAAAAAAGAAGAATAAAAAAGTTTGGTCGTAATCCTTTGAGGAATTCTCACAGTTATTTCAATTACTCAATGGTACTATCAAAATCTCGACAGTCTTAAAATACCGACTCTGAAAATCCCGACAGTAACTTTGATAAGACAAATGAATAAACAAAGTATGTATAAGAGACATTCGCTAAGTCTATTAGTCTATACGTCTTATTGTATAAACAAATACATAAGTACAAAGAAAATACAAATATAATACAAAAAGTAAACATATGTCAAACTTAAAAGTAAAAATGACATATCAATTACAGGAAAAATATTTTTCTTTGATAAAACACTGCAGTATAATACAGAAAAAAAGTTATAAAACAAAATTGTTATGGTTTTCTTTTGACAATTTGTATAAAAATTTGTCAAACTTAGAAGCAACGAAATACATATTTATATCAATATTATAAAGTTCTATTATTAAATTGGATAATCCATATTACTTGACTGAAACGTAATGTACGTAAAAAATCAAAATAATAACTCTTCCATAATCTGCACTACAAACGAATGTTAAATGTAAATTGACATATCAATGAGAGGAAGGAAAAAAATATCATTTTTGTATGTCAGTTGCTTTTATGACAGTTTTCACAAAATATGTCAAAGTCAAAGTAAATATTTTTTTATGTCCTATGATTGAATTGGATAATTCACTCAACCGTCAAACGAAATTTTTAACTATTTATTTTATGACAGTTTGTACAATCAACAAAATGTACTTATACTTCCATTATATAACAAGATAATTCGCAATACAAACAAATGTCAAATATAAATTGACATTTCAATGACAGAAAGGAAAACAATTGTCATTTTTTGACAGTTTACACAAAACATAACATTTCTTTAAGTTCCATGATTAAATTGGATAATCCACATAACTTAACTAAACAAAAAATAAAACAGTGAAACAAAAAATAACATTTCTTTGTGCAGAAACATATGTAAAACTGAGATTTTTTGACAGTTTGCACAAAATATGCCAAACTCAAACCAAATATATCATTGTTATGTAAATAAATTGAAAACCGCGCGCGGCTGCCGACCCGACACCGAAAATCCCCAAGGACCATTAAATAATGCCCTTCATCCTGCAGCAACTCGCATAAATTCAAACACCTTTCAGATCCTTTCTAAATTTGGAAAAAAAAAGAAGAAACAGTTTGGTCGTAATCCTTTGAGGAATTCTCACAGTTATTTCAATTACTCGAAGGTACTATCAAAATCTCGACAGTCTTAAAATACCGACTCTGAAAATCCCGACAGTAACTTTGATAAGACAAATGAATAAACAAACTATGTATAAAAGACATCCACTAAGTCTATTAGTCTGTACGTCTTATTGTATAATCAAATACATAAGTACAAAGAAACCTCCATCGAAACACCTTTGATACTGTCTGGATTATGATTGTCGGGATTGCAAATGTCGGGATTTCGATATAGACCTAAAAAAAAATATAAAATAAAAGACTTTGAGATTGCTGGTTTTTGCTGCTGTTGATTGAGCAACCTTCTTCGACGGTCTGAAAACAAAGAATGCGCAACAACGACGACGACTACGACGATTAAGTGCATGTATTTAAATATAAATACATGCACTCGTGCGCAACGGAACCGTATATACGTACTCGTATGTACACTACATTCGCTGGTTAACTTCTTCTTTTTTTTATCATTTTACCGAGTGAAGGGTGCACCGATGCCAGAAGAAACGAATCCACGCTCGAGCCGTGCTTCATTTCCTCACACCTACCAACTAGATGCATACGAAATTTTCATTACAAAGAAAACAAACAAAACTTTTTGATCCAATTCATAGCTTCATATCTATGATTTACTCAATGCATTTTCGAAACTTCTGCTCGGATTTAATCGTTTGAAACAAGTTAACATTTAGTATTAAATATATTTTTTAATAATATTTATAAATATGTTTGGTTACATTATTACTAATTGACAGCTGTCATCTTGGGTCAATGTGTCAAAACAATTATGTTATAAACAATTGGGTTGAATTGCAACTACAAAAACATGTGTTTCGAATACAATTTTGAAAACTCTGATTTGAATATTGAAATTTAGCAGATAATAATGTAAAGATATTATAATTTTTCATTTCATTTAAATTTGTAATTAATAAACGAATATATATTATATAAAACGTGTCTATATTTGAAATACCGACACTGAAAATTCCGACAGTATCAAAATGTCGGGATTTTGATACAGATCCCGACATTGATCTGAACTGGTATAAAACATTCTGTACAATTTTAATACAAATATGTGTTTTTCATATATTCTCTATAGTTTCTACTATTTAAAAATCAATTTGTGATCTGCTTGACAAGTTACTTTAGTATACTTGAAGCTATTATGAAGCCTATACTTAGTGTATGGGGATGAGGTGAAGTCTCGTTGATTCTGTGGAACGGATATTTTGGTTTCGGCCCTTTTGTCACGGCCCTAAGCAAATTTCGAGAAGAAACGGAATGCGAAAGGGCAACAATGGGACGCGCATTACACGTTTGATTAAACCGCGCTGCTGCGGTCCGTCCCCCTTTTGTGTCCACAAAACTGATCATTCTATTATTCCATTGAAAATCACTCCTACACACTAACAAAGAAAACATATACACATAATAATACCGCAAAAGCTCTGCCGGCAGGAAAATCCGAATACATGTGCGGTCTTTTTTCCCGTTTGTTGCAAATGGAGAGAATGAAAGACGCGTGTGCAACAGGACCTTTTCAGATTCGGCACGCTTGCTGGACCCTTCTTTGTCCCAACACTAGAAGAATAGGCATCCTTTTTTCCTTATGCCGAGACGTGTGCAAGTAGCTTTACCGCACAAGTGATTAGATTTGCGCATGCATTGAA
Organism: Nicrophorus vespilloides; assembly: GCF_001412225.1. NCBI lineage: Eukaryota > Metazoa > Arthropoda > Insecta > Coleoptera > Silphidae > Nicrophorus > Nicrophorus vespilloides. The sequence goes on from NW_017097762.1 coordinate 10,331, forward strand.
AGTACAAAAAAAAAAGACGAAGAAGCAGTAGTGGTTGCAAATAAGAACTTTACCAGTGCCTCAGGATAAAGGATGGAAAAACAAACGCATTAGCCAACTGCGGTATTACACAATGACGTGCATGTTGCACGCGTTTAGAAAGGACGACCAACTCTAGACTTCTCCTTATATTTATTTTTTTATTTATTTTTTTTTGTATACTTTGCTCTCCCTATTAATAATCCTATAAATAGACATAAGCTGTATCTATTTATCGCTAATCGGTCTAATACAATTTTCTCTTTCTCTCTCTCTCTCTCTCTCCAATCCTTCCATCAATACCCTGGCTATGTTTGCCATCGCGATTATCACTTGTTTATGCCTTCCATGATAGCGGCCTACGACGATCTCCTCGACTTGTTTATTTTTGTTTGTGTTTTTGTATCCAACCTCAGTAGAGTACTAGAGCTCTGTTTACCTTTAAAAACACGACCAATTAGAAATGCGAACGAGTCAGGTCGTTAAGTGTGCATCAGTTTTGTGTGCAATAATGGGGCTATCCTTACTTCGCCGACGCAAAGGTTCGCCTTTACGATGAACGGATTGCGTATGGTTTATTGCAAAAACTGTAACTCTTCCCGGGAGTGCACACTCCGCAACGGACTCGCACTTTCACCCCTTTTTGCGGACTTTACGATTGCAAAAGTTTATGCAATAAAACCTAAAACAGATTTATTTTTTTTTAATTTCGCAAGGGTTGCCCAAAATCGTTGCCGCATCCATTCTGAAACTGAAATAAATATACTCAATCTGTCCCATTTCACATACACATTTGTCCGAAAATGAAAGTCCCATTTTAATTTAATAGTGTTATTAGAGACTAAGGATCAATGCTAAAGATTCAAGGACATGAAAAAGGAACAAAATAAAAGTTTTACTGATCATTGCAAATATTCTTGAAACTGATTTTCTGCTTTGGCAACTGAATTGATTGCACCATGATTCAGTTCAGTTCCTTTCAATTGTTGAAGTAACGCGTAGACAATTCTACACTTTGATATATATTTTCCATTTTAAAGGGAAATGAAATTTTACTACTAAATAACATTGACTATACAAAAAAAAAAAGTGGTATTGCGCTTAAATTAATTTGTTTGAAAATTCTGACATTTTTGACATTGTTTTGACGTTTAAAATGAAAAGACTTTTCTTAAATTTTTGAAGGGAATTGTAAAAGGGGTTATGTTTTTATTTATACTTTTTTTTGCGTGTTTGTTATTTTGCATTCGCATTTTCCATTTTAAAGGGAAATGAAATTTTACTACTAAATAACATTGACTATATGCAAAAAAAGTGATTTTGAGCTTAAATTACTTTGATTGAAAATTTTGACATTTCTGACATTGTTTTGACGTTTCAAATGAAAAGACTTTTCTTAAATTTTTTAAGGGAATGGAAAAAGGGGTTGTGTTTTTATTTATACTTTTTTTTTTGCGTGTTTGTTATTTCGCATTCGATAAATATTTGGATTGGCTCCGGTTCCGGTATCTTCACCGAATCCTGTAAACATCTGCCTAAAAATCAGGGCACATCCTTCTCTGAAAAATGAAAAAAAAAAGTGAATGCGATCCAATAAACCGACACGGAACGACAACGATTTCGTCATGGTCGAAGATCTTCCCTCATTTTTTTATGCGCCCTTGACCAACGTGAATTATTAGTTTATTTGGGTGGTAGAACTAATGCCTATTCGTTTCGTGGACAGATTTTTTTTTTCAAGAACCTTAGATTAGATAGGGTTTTTTTTTGTATGAAGTATGTTACCATGGTTAACGTTATCAAATTGCGGTTGCCACGTCAACTACTTTGTTTATTTTCTGTAGAATCCATAGGATTTGATATAATTTCTAGAAATTCTGTCAAAATTTTACATAACCAAATGACAGTTGCCACGTCATCTGCTTTGTTTATATTCTGTAGAATCCAATATAAGATTAGAAATATCAAAATTTGACATATCGAATGAATTTAAATTGACATTTATCTAAATTGACGTTTGAAATTTATTAAAAATGACAACTTTAACAAATGTTAGATGTAATTCGTTACCATGCTTAAAATAATGAAATTACAGTTGCCACGTCAACTGCTTTCTTTATTTTCTGTAGAATCCATAGGATTTGATATAATTTTTAGAAATTCTGTCAAAATTTGACATAACTAAATGACAGTTGCCACGTCATCTGCTTTGTTTATATTCTGTAGAATCCAATATAAGATTAGAAATATCAACATTTTGAATGAATTTAAATCGACATTTATCTAAATTGACGTTCGAAATTTATTAAAAATGACAACTTTAACAAATGTTAGATGTAATTCGTTACCATGGTTAAAATAATGAAATTAGAGTTGCCACGTCATCTGCAGAAATGTGTCAAATTGACGTTTTCAATTTAATTACAGTTTCTTCATCTTATTTTACTTATTGTACTTCGAAGTTTAAATTGTGTCTAATTGTGAGAAATTATGACCATAATTCCAAGAAGCTTGAAAAGAACTCACCAAATAATCCATTCAGTTTATAAAACGTTAATGAATTTATTAAAATTGTCATTTAAAACTGTAAATTGGCGTTTGGAATTCATTAAAAATGACAGTTGCCACGTCATCTGCTTTGTTTATTATTTTGCAACGAAAGGAATTACTAAAGAAATGTGTCAAATGTGTTTTCAATTTAGTGACAGCTTTTTCATCTTCCTATATTGTATGATATTGTATCATATTGTCGAATTTTGAAGTAATGTGGTGTTAAGTTTTTCAATTAAATGATAGTTTTTCATATTATTGTACTTATTTTAAAAGTATTTAATTTAAAAAGAAATTTGTTTAATTAGGAGAAATCTTGAACTTAATTCCAAGGAGCTTGAGAGGAACTCACCAAATATTCCATTCAGTTTGTACAACGTTAATGAATTTATTGAAATTGACATTTAATATTGTAAATTGACGTTTGGAATTCACTAAAAATGAGAAATAATCAAATTACAATTGCCACGTCATCTGCTTTATTTATTGTTTTGCAACGACATGTGTTAAATTGACGTTTTCAATTTATTGACAGCTTTTTCATGTTCCTATATATTGTCGAACTTTGAAGTAAGAAAATGTTAAGTTTTTCAATTAAATGACAGTTTTTCCTCTTATTGTAGTAAATTGTATTTAATTTAAAAAGAAATTTGTTTAATTAGGAGAAAGCTTGAACTTAATTAGATGAAGCTTGGAAGGAACTCGTCAAATATTCCATTCAGTTTCTACAACGTTCTTTCATTCGTCTTTCGCTCTGCATTTTTCGTTGGTTTTTTTTTTTGTAAATTTTATTTATGCAGTTGTTGCTACTTCTTCTCCTCTTCTCTGGCATTCGTGCTCCAGTCGTTCTTTTTGTAAAGCATACGTGGAATAAAGTCAAAAGCAGAGGCGTTCCGCCGCACAATAAACTATTATTCCGGTCTTTGTGCTCTGGCACACATATTCAGAGCGGCCAGTCCAATTTATAAAGAAGCATAAGAGAGATGGCGGAGGTGGAGGAGGAGGAGAAGTGAAGAAGTCTGGTTCAGATTAAGCGCGCGGTTTTCTTGGAAGGAATTGTAAAACCCTTCTTGTTTGCAAATTTTCGGTGCCCCGTTTCTTTCTCAAAAGAGAGCCCCGGCCGGCGCTCGACTCGCCTCGCTCCGTCTGCTCCAGATCTATATAATATTTATTATTTCGAAGAAAACGCGACGGCTTTTGCTCGGCAACGCCCAAACCCTTTACTTTCCGATGTAAACATACAAATATACCACCCCCCCTTTTCACTTTCAACCCTTTTTATTGCGCCCTTTGCGCCAACTTTACTGCACCGCAATTCGGAACGCACGAAACGTACACATTTTTTTTTCGCAATCTACGAAAGTAAAAGGGTTCCGCTTTCGTTTTTATTTGCATACCCCCCCATAATTGCACAATGACCGATTTGAAAAAAAAAAGGGTATAACTTTTCGTATTTGAATAAAACTTCGAAGAACGAACAATTTTGTTACCTTGGTGATACTTCCCAAATAATTTTTTCTTTGTTTTCATGGTTACGTATTACAGTAAGAAATTTGCATTAACAAATTTAAACATCATAATTTTTCTCTTCCATTTTCAAGATAACTTTCAACATTTTTTATTGCACAGTAAAGATATTTGAATCTTTGATTGATTTGATATTTGTTTCTTGATATAATTTTTTCTTGTAACTTTTCAATTTATAAGAAATTTATAAAACTTGTCGTATTTTGGAATAAAAATGTTTTGTAAATTATAAATTCTTATTTTTGATTTTGTAAATTATTTTTACAGAAAAAACGTTAAGAAATTATTATTTTTACAATATTCATAAATTTTAAATAATTATTAGTTAGTAATTGCATCTACTACTTCGATGCGGTAGCAATTTATGAGAAAAAGAAGAAATAATCTTAGGAGTTAATAGAATGCGAAGGATCGTTTGAAAATGTGAACGAAGTAGCAGCAACAGCAGAAGCATCAATTTTATTAGCGATCCACGGGTTCCCTCGAGCGGCTGTTACATAAATACGAAATTAAATATTCCTGCAATCGTTAAATCTAATGATTCTCGTTAATTATGAAATACGATGTGGTCTGTCTCGCACGTAACAGATTCAGATTCGAAATGCTACCAACGATGAATGAAACGGCTTTCCCACCGTTGAAGTTTTTCCCTCAAAATAGGAAAACCAAACATTTCTGTTTACTCAGTAAACATCCCAAGACGTGGGGGAGAGAGCCGCAAATTGCGGGAGTCAACATCGACCAGACTCGGTGCCCCGTCTTGTCTGTGTGCTTTTTGTATTACGAACGCCTTAATCCTGACTCCTGGCTTCGTGTAAATGAACGATAATTCAATAAACATTTTGGGAAATGGAAGATGGAATCAGTTATTATTTTTATATTTTGCGAGGGTTGATGCAATTAATCGTTCGTGAATATAAATTACGTTTAATCCTTCTTTCTGGCGGTTTCCTAAGAATAGAATAGAATGAGAAAATAAATGAATTTAAATAAAAAAAAAAAACAATTTCCATATGCATACAGAAAGAACTACCTGCTGAAATAAATAAGATAATTTATACGGAGCTCTTCGGTTGGTTATTTGTTGGTGGATGAGAAGAGGAGGAATTAATAGAGAAAGGAGTTGGAATCGAATGAGGGGAGAAAGAAATAACAGAGAGAGAGAGTGAGTGAGAGAAATATCCTTTTTAGTATGGTTTTTGTAAAGACTGCCGTCGTCTGTAATTTATACGCGGCGCATTACACGCCGTGATTAATGGATGGATGGATGTGGGATTAGGATGCTTGCATGTGCAGAGTGTGGTAGAGGGATCGAAGAAGCAAGGTGGCAAAATGCTAAAACACTTATTATTTCCTCTCTCTCTCACACACACACGTATCTCTATAGAAACGAACTCATTTGCATACGTGATGGGTTTAATATTGGGGCTTTGTGTGGTGGGGCGGGAAGGCTTCTACTGCAAATTGCTTGTCACTCACATCGTTCCAAATTATGATGTATTAATTTAATTACGACGGGACATTTTGAATATATTTACTTTGCGGAATAACTTTTGTTTTGTTCGGAGGGGAACTTTCGCAAATGTCAAAGTAATGACAGTTATCCGTTTATCCTTTCTTTTTACTGCAATTGTTTGTACCTATATTTGTCACACTGCTTAAGTTAAAACAGTTAAATTGATAATTACTATTAAAATAATAACAATTATTAAGTGAATAATATGAAGTTAAGATACTTTCAAAATTAACAATTAGACTTATTATAAAATTTGAAACAGGTTTATGCAATTCAGGAAATCTTATAACTATATATATTACACAATTTACTGCTCATCTACATTTTGTGTATATTACAATATTTTATTCATTAAATAACTTAATCGTTAGTAAAAAAATATCTCAATTGATTTTTTTATTATAATCATGTTTTAATCCTTGTACTTCCAAATGTCTATTGAAATCCCGACGTTCTAAATCCCGACTATATCAAAATCTCGACAACCATAATCCCAACTGTATCAGAATCTCGACAATCATAATCCCGACTATATCAAAATCCCGACTATATCAAAATCCCGACTGTATTAAAATCCCGACTATATCCAAAATTTTTACAATAACATTTTTAAATTATTTCGGAGTAGTCACCTTGGCTACACTTTTATTATTAATAACAATAAATTATTATTAATAAATTATTATTAATTTATTTGATTTTGATGAATTATTCATAAAAACCTTAACATTATGAAATAATCTCAAATACAATTAGATTATTAATTGTTATTATTCATTATTAATAACAATTTAAAAGTCACTACGCTCCGGAATAATTTAATAATTTTATTGTAGACATCTTCGATATAGTCGGGATTTTGATACAGTCGGGATTATGGTTGTCGGGATATTAATATAGTCGGGATTTTGATATAATCGAAATTATGGTTGTCGGGATTATGGTTGTCGGGATTATGGTTGTCGGGATTTTGATACAGTCGGGATTTCGATACAGTCGGCATTTTAAATGTCGGGATTTCGAACGTCGGGAATTTGATTGGTGGTATTTCCGTTGTCGGGTTGCGATTTCCACCGCTTCCAAATATAATCTGTAATTTTCAGTAAATTAATATCAATTATATTTTTTTTAATGATTTTTCATTAATTTTTAAACTCTTAGTTGCTTCTAAATTATTAATAAATATCTTTCAAATATTATCATTTCTCTTAAATTAATATCAACTAGATTTTTTCTAAATAATACACGTAACTGCAGAATCCTTTTTCATTCCATTTTATTGTAAATAGTTTCACTTAATCGTCTTTAGGAAAATTATCTTACTTAAAATGTTTTATAACATTAATCTGAAATTGTTTATGAAAGTAATAGCAATTAAATTTGTCTATTTTTTCTCATAATTGTTAAAACTTTTAATCTATATAATATATCTTTATTCTTAACTGCTTAGTATTTTTTCATTATTTTTTGTCATATCTCAACTGAAATTATTATTTCTTGAAAATGCGATTTCTTTTCTTTAATCAAGAGAAAGATTTCCTTCAAATATCAATAAATTTTGTACTTTTGATATAATATTTGTTTTGTCAAATTTTGTCTTTTTTTTGTTAAATTTAAAATCTATGTTAAATTGGAACTTGTATATTTTCTAGTTTAATGTAAACTGTAAAATAATCTTGTTTTTAGCTGTTTTATTTTACGTATTGAATTTATAAAAATATTTGAGTCAATTCTATAATTTTAGTTATAATAAACTAATACATTTGTCATTGGTTTTGTAAGGATTTCGTTTCACCAAAAGTGTGTCTTCTATTTTGTATTTATTTACAAACTGAACTATGCAAGAACGTTCATTGTTGGGCCAATTTTGCATATTTTTAGTGGTGCAATAAAGGGCACGCTTCAAGATGCAAATTGGGAAAGGATTTACCGAATGGGTGAAAGTGAAATTTCGGTCTACCCTTCGTCTTCTCAACTGCCTCCGAATTGCATAGTTGTAGACGCAATAAACTCTACAATATTCTTGGACAGGAAGGATTCTGCTCCAAATAAAACTAACTTAGCATAAAAGATTCGCCGAAATAAGGTACAAAACCCTTCTTCTTGCACAATCCTTTACCCAAGATTTGCATCCCCATAAACGGTCGCAATTCTTTAAACTACATGAAGAAACTGTTCGAATTATTATGTTTTAAATAATGGCTTTATAAGTCCAGTTTATTCGGCTGGGCACGCTTCAAGATGCAAACTTGGAAAGGATTTATTTAATGAGGGAAAGTGAACTTTCTGTTTACCCTTCATCTTCTCAACTGTCTCAGAATTGCATAGTTGTAGACGCAATAAACTCAACAATATTCTTGGACAGGAAGGATACTGCTCCAAATAAAACTAACTTAGCATAAAAGATTCGACGAAATAAGGTACAAAACCCTTCTTCTTGCATAATCCTTTACTCTAGATTTGCATCCCAATAAACTCTTGCAATTCTTTAAACTACATGAAGAAACTGTTCGAATTATTATGTTTTAAGTAATGGCTTTATAAGTCCAGCTTATTAGGCTTCAAGATGCAAACATGGAAAGAATTTACTGAATGAGGAAAAGTGAACTTTCAGTTTACCCTTTGTTTTCTCAATTGCATTCGAATTGCATAGTTGTAAATGCAATAAACTCAACAATATTTTTGGACAGGAACGATTATCCAGTTTGTTGGGCTGGGCACGCTTCAAGATGCAAATTGGGAAAGGATTTACTGAAAGTGAACTTTCGGTCTATCCTTCGTCTTCTTATCTGTCTCCGAATTGCATAGTTATAGACGCAATAAACTCAACAATATTCTTAGACAGGAAGGATTATGCTCTAACTAACTTAGCATAAAAGATTCGCCGAAATAAGGTACAAAACCCTTCTTCTTGCACAATCCTTTACCCTAGATTTGCAACCCAATAAACTGTCGCAATTCTTCAAACTACATGAACTATCTTTTAAGTAATGAGTTTATAAGTCCAGTATATTTGGTTGGGCACGCTTCAAGATGCAAATTGGAAAAGGATTTACCGAATGAGGTGTAGTTCACTTTTGGTCTACTCTTCGTTTTATCAATTCCCTTCGAATTGCATAGTCGTAATCGCAATGAAATCAATAATATTCTTGAACAGGAAGGATTCTGCTATAAATAAAACTAACTTAGCATAAAATATTCGCCGAAATAAGGTACAAAATACTTTATCTTGCACAATCCTTTACCCTAGATTTGCATCCCCATAAACGGTCGCAATTCTTTAAACTACATGAAGAAACTGTTGGAATTATTATATAAATAATGGCTTTATAAGTCCAGTTTATTCGGCTGGGCACGCTTCAAGATGCAAACTTGGAAAGGATTTATTGAATGAGGGAAAGTGAACTTTCGGTTTACCCTTCATCTTCTCAACTGTCTCCGAATTGCATAGTTGTAGATACAATAAACTCAACAATATTCTTGGACAGGAAGGATTCTGCTCCAAATAAAATTAACGTTGCATAAAAGATTCGACGAAACCCTTTTGTTGCACAATCCTTTACTCTAGATTTGAATCCCAATAAACTCTTCCAATTCTTTAAACTACAAGAAGAAACTGTTCGAATTATTATGTTTTAAGTAATGGCTTTATAAGTCCAGCTTATTCGGCTTCAAGATGCAAACATGGAAAGAATTTACTGAATGAGGAAAAGTGAATTTTCAGTTTACCCTTCGTTTTCTCAATTGCATTCGAATTGCATAGTTGTAAATGCAATAAACTCAACAATATTTTTGGACAGGAAGGATTATACAGTTTGTTGGGCTGGGCACGCTTCAAGATGCAAATTGAGAAAGGATTTACTGAAAGTGAACTTTCGGTCTATCCTTCGTCTTCTTATCTGTCTCCGAATTGCATAGTTATAGACGCAATAAACTCAACAATATTCTTAGACAGGAAGGATTATGCTCTAACTAACTTAGCATAAAAGATTCGCCGAAATAAGGTACAAAACCCTTCTTCTTGCACAATCCTTTACCCTAGATTTGCATCCCCATAAACGGTCGCAATTCTTTAAACTACATGAGGAAACTGTTCAAATTATCATGTTGAAGTAATGACTTTATAAGTCCAGTTTATTCGGCTTGACACGCTTCAAAATGCAAATTGGGAAAGGATTTACCGAACGGGTGAAAGTGAACTTTCAGTTTACCCTTCGTCTTCTCAACTGCCTCCGAATTGCATAGTTGTAGACGCAATAAACTCAATAATATTCTTAGACAGGAAGGATTGTGCTCTAAATAAAACTAACTTAGCATAAAAGATTCGCCGAAATAAGGTTCAAAACCCTTCTTTTTGCACAATCCTTTACCCTAGATTTGCAACCCAATAAACTGTCGCAATTCTTCAAACAACATGAATTATGTTTTAAGTACTGACTTTATAAGTCCAGTATATTTGGTTGGGCACGCTTGAAGATGCAAATTGGAAAAGGATTTACCGAATGAGTTGTAGTTGAGTTTTGGTCTACTGTTTGTTTTCTCAATTCCCTTCGAATTGCATAGTCGTAATCGCAATAAAATCAATAATATTCTTGAACAGGAAGGATTCTGCTATAAATAAAACTAACTTAGCATAAAAGATTCGCCGAAATAAGGTACAAAACCCTTCTTACACAATCCTTTACCCTAGATAAACTGCCGCAATTTTTTAAACTACATGAATAAACTGTTCAAATTATTATGTTTGAAGTAATGACTTTGTAAGTTCTGAAAATTATTGAATAAAAAAGCAGAATTTACCACTAAAGTATTTTATGCACGAATTATTTTTTTTCTTCTTCATATGTTGTTGAACGTTTTAAGGTCACGCCGTAACCTTAGACGGTGCGAATGTTTTGTTTACAAAAAAAAATATGCGCCTTCTTATGGAAACGCCGACTCGACATTAACACTACTCCAGAGCAATTTCCGGCCGACCGTTCGGAATACAAACTTCTCGAAAATATTTGGAAAGAGTTGCAAGAGAACACCGGTCATCGTAAATGGACAAATAAACCTTTCACTTTCGTTTGAAGACAGACCACCCTTGCTTTGCCCTGTCGTCAGTCATCTTCCATAAAGTTATTACCTAAACTTCTGCAATCGTTGCGTGAATTATTGCGACGCAACAACAAAAAAAAAAGGGCTGCCGGCACACGAGAAAGGAAGAGTTTTTCACTCCGTTTTTATGACTTTCTGGGACTGATGTTATGGTTTTTCATGACAAGAAACTACCTCTCCACGCACAGTCACAAACTTTGCGGGCATTGCGCAACACGGTAGCTCCAGTCTTTGTGCTTACGCAATAATCCTATGAGGACGACAATATTTTTTGGACGAGAGTCATAGAAAGTGACCAAAAAAATTAACTCACTTTCAGTGCTTCTTTCATGAAGTTGTTACTCTTTTTTATGGGTTCACATTAGGGCTACAAAGAATTGCACAATTGGTAAACAACAATAGAAATACTTTGACTTCTACTATTAACCATATTTAGATACCAATTATCAAATAGAAGCTCATTTTTTCAAATAAATTGAGTAAATTATTTACGTTTTTCATTGATTTCATCAAATAAATCACAATTAGTAACATTTTTTTAAATTTATATATATTTTTTACATAATTTGTATTTGAATATATTCATAACATTAATAAAATTGATTAATTAGACAAAATAAGATAATTGTTATGGATTTTAATTAGAATTAAAAGAAATAAAAAGGCAACAATTTTCATTTGATTGAAAGATTGATTCAATCAATTCATAAAACTTGGAATAGATTGAAGCTTTTATTTTGTAATTTGTATGGGAATTGGCGCAAAAGGCAGAGTTTTAATTGCAAAACCACTTTCGACATAACTCCATTCAAACTATCCTTTCTTTCCCACTGAAACGTATGCAAATGACCTGGAATTCTGCAACGCTCCAGAGCGCATGCAAAATGTAAACTTTAAGTCTCTAAGTTTCCAATGAACAAAAAAAATTTCCACCTTTAATTTCCTACAAATTTTATTGATTAATTACCAAAAATATTACATTTTTAGCAAAATTTGACTGATTAATTTCTATAAAAGTTCCAATTTTTATGTTTTTCATATTTTTTCTTTAATAACATTTATACCTTGTTTTCTAACAATATTTTTTCTATATTTTCACTCTAAGTTTACTGTAATTGTCCTTTTTTTGCAAATTTACAATTTTACAACATTTTGCTACAATTCCATTAACATTTAAGATTCTTCTACTAAGAAAAACAATCTTATAACTGTCTTTCTCGCAATCATTTTGATTTTCAAGTTTTATTGATTGGTTTCCATAAATTATTTTGAAAAGTACAACAAAATTTTTATTTTACTTAATTTTTAAGTAATGTTTAATGAAACAAATTTTAAAGCTTCTTAATGAGTTTAACAATATAATCTACATGTATTTTCTGTATTACAACTATTTCTAAGATTTTGTTGCAAGTCAAAATTGACAAATAAAATATGACCGTCTGTTTGCAAAACAATTCTCTTGTTCGCTTTTACTTTCTACCCTTCTTCGGATTTATGGCATCAACAATCTACAAATCGTAACGATTGTATAATAAAAACTTGGAAATACGCAAAAAGGGGTTTTTGGACCAGAAAACAGTATTATTTTGCAAAATGTGCGGCAATAAACGGAACGGGTTGTGCAACTACTCACATCACCTTTTTTCTTTCTTATTGAACCGAAAATTCGGATTTATGACACAGTATTTGGCAAATTGTGACCTAAGAATACGCAAAAAGATTTTTTTTTTGGACCAGAAAGCAGTAACATTTTGCAAAATGTGCGGTAATAAAGGGAACGGGTTGTGCAACTACTTATATCACCTTCTTTTTTCTTGTTGAAGTCGGAAAATTTGGATTTATGACACAACAGTTTACAAATCGTAACGATTGTGCAATAAAAATATAGGAATGCGCAAAAAGGGTTTTTTTTACAGGACTAAGAAACATTATTATTTGCAAAAGGAACGGGTTGTGCAACGTGCCAGAGAATTCTTGAAGTTCGAACATAGAAAATCAATTAGTTTTAGCAATAAATGCAGGTAAATTTTAAAAATATTTGTAACATTTCGTCGAATTTGATAGTTGAAGATGAAAATGATAATAATGAAATTTGTCGAAAAAAGTTATGGAAAAATACTTTTATAACTTAGTTATTGAATAGTTGTGAGAGTGATTTTTATGAAGAAAATAGTCGATTTTTGATAGTTGAAGATGAAAAATTAAAGTTATGGAAAAACGGTTTTAACAAGGAAAAAATTAAGTTTAAAAGTTAGTTTATTTATGTTACTAAAAGTGATTTTTATTAAGAAAATTGTTGAATTTTAATAGTTGAAGATGAAAATTATAGTAATGAAAAAACGTTTTTAATAATGTTAAAATTAAGTACATAAGTTAGTAAATGAAAATTGTCGATTATTTATAGTTTAAAAAGAAAATTAGAGATATTGAAAAAAAGCTTTTAATAACGACAAAATTAAGTTTAGAATAGTTGTGAGAGTGAAAAGAAAATTTCGATTTTTGTTAGTTGAAGATGAAAAATTAGAGTTATGAAAAAACGGTTTTAATAATGATAAAATTAAGTTTATAATTTAGTTATTGGATGATTAATAATTGTAACAGTGATTTTTATGAAAAAAATAGTCGATTTTTGATAGTTGAAGATTAAAAATTAGATATGAAAAAATGTTTTTAATAAGGATAAAATTAAGTTTATAATTTAGTTTATTTACGTTACGTTACTAAATGTAATTTTTATTGAGAAAATTGTCAATTTTCTATAGTTGAATATGAAAAATTAGAGTTATGAAAAACACTTTTAGTAATGATAAAATTTGTGTTACTAAGAGTAATTTTTTATTAGAAAACTGTCAATTATCAATAGTTGAAGATTCAAAATTAGAATTATGGAAAAAGGTTTTTAATAATGATAAAATTAAGTTTAAAATTTTGTTTATTTATGTTATTTAGAGTCATTTTTGTTAAGAAAATAGTCAAATTTGTATAGTTGAAGATTAAACTTAGAGTTATGAGAAAACGCTGTTAATAATGATTTAAGTTTAGTTAATGGATGATTAATAGTAGTGTGACTGATTTTTATTACAAAAATTGACGATTTTTTATAGTTTCAAAATTAGTGTTATGGAATGTATCATTAAGAAAATTGTCAATTTTCTATAGTTGAAGATGAAAAATTAAAGTTATTAGAGTTATGGAAAACGCTTTTAATAATGATAAAAGCAAGTTTATTATTTAGTTAATTGAGAGTGATTTTCATTAAGAAAATTGACGATTTTTTATAGTTGAAGACAAAAAATTAGTGTTATGGAAAACGCTTTTATTAATAATAAAAATAAGTTTATAATTTAGTTAATTGACAGTGATTTTTGTTAAGAAAACTGTCAATAATTGATAGTTGAAGATGAAAAATTAGTGTCATGGAAAAACACTTTTAATAATGATAAAATTTATCTTTAAAAGAGTGAATTTTATTAAGAAAATTGTCAATTTTCTATAGTTGAAAAATTAGAGTTATTAGAGATATGGAAAACGCTTTAAATAATGTTAAAAGTAAGTTTATTATTTAGTTAATTGAGAGTGATTTTTATTAAGAAAATTAACGATTTTTTATTAAGAAAATTGTCAATATTTGATAGATGAAAAATTAGAGTTATGGAAAATCACTTTTAATAATGATAAAATTTGTGTTACTAAGAGTGATTTTCATTAAGAAAATTGTCAATTTTCTATAGTTGAAGATGAAAAATTAAAGTTATTAGAGTTATGGAAAACGCTTTTAATAATGATAAAAGCAAGTTTATTATTTAGTTAATTGAGAGTGATTTTCATTAAGAAAATTGACGATTTTTTATAGTTGAAGACGAAAAATTAGTGTTATGGAAAAACGCTTCTATTAACAATAAAAATAAGTTTATAATTTAGTTAATTGACAGTTAGTTTTATTAAGAAAATTGTCGATATAATAATAGATGAAGATGAAAAATTAGTGTTATGGAAAAAACACTTTTCAATATGATAAAATGTATGTTACTAAGAGTGATTTTTATTAAGAAAATTATCAATTTTGTGTAGTAGAAAATGAATAATTAGAGTTATGAAAAACGCTTTTAATAATGATAAAAGAGTTTTAAAAAAAACTGTTGATAAATTAATGTTAGGTAACGAAGAAAGATTAAGAAAATCATCAAATTACAACGATATTCTATGGAGTATTATATATGAAGAATCCGGCTTCATGCCTTGATCTAGATTATATCTGGCAGATAAAAATGAATGCAGGAGGCACACTCGAAAAATTAAACTAAATGTAATTGAGCGTCTGACGTTTGATGTTATTTTTTTTTTTGGAGATTTGTTGAAGCGAGATTTCAAGTGGATGAGATGATGATGACTTGCGATAGGACACAGGATAAGCTTTCCTTTTCCGATCTCGAAATCTCACAATTTTCCCATCACGCGCAGATAACGATCGAGAAAAACCGCACGACGGACGCAAGCCTTACGTCAATCGGAGGATTATCGTAACCCCCACACACACACCCAGATTGTAATTAATCACTTTATTTTTTTCTACACATTTCTAAATATAAAGTCCTCAAGTGTGTATCCATCTCGCTTTATTGACACGAGATTATTGCATGAGTCAATACCGACGAAAACAACATTCGTCTAGTAAAAAAATATTGATTTACGGAAGAATCGAATTGTTTTTAAAGAGAAAATTTTACCATTATTTCTGTAAACTCATTAATTGAAATAAATGTAAATAAAAATTAAACTAGTTTGTATGCATTATAAAATAGTTTGTTTACAATTACAATTTATTGATTTTTAGAGAACTTACAGAAGAATCGAATTGTTTTTAAACAGAAAATGTAAACTCATTAATTGTAAAAATATAGTATAATAATCGAATAAATATAGTGATTTATGAATTAGGGTTAAGATGTTTATAGATTGACGAAAACAACATTCGTCTAGTTTGTTTGCAATTAATAATTATTAATTTGTAAAGAACTTACGAATTGTTCTTAAAGAAAAAAAATCTTATCCTTTTTTTTTGTAAACTCATTAATTTGAAAGAGAATTGTATTGTTTATAACACGTTTTTTTAAAGATAAAATCTTACAATTTTTGTTGTTGTAAACTTATAAAGAATGTAGAGATTTATGAATTAGTATTAAGTGGATTATATAGATCAATTAAGATTTTTATCTCATTAATCTGAGTTCATTTAACGTACATTGTTCTTTCTTCTCAGTAATTCAATCCACGTGTTAATTAAAAAATAATAATTTGCTTTCTTACAATTATTTTATTTACTGTTTTTATTAAATTTATTTTGTTTTTTTTTGAAACGTAATCTTTATTTGCATCCAAATCTCACACTCTATTTACTTTTTACATTTTTCTTTAATGATTTACAATAATTAATAAACTAATAATTACATTTTTCATATTTTTCTTAAAGAAATGTTTCAGGAAATTTAATAAATTTTAATAATTACTTGTAAAAATATAAGGAATTTCTTTCTAATAAAATTACAGAAAATATTGTATTTCTTAAGTATTCTACATTTTTTTTATAATTATTTCAAGTATTTGCATTATAATCAAGAATTTATATACAATTTTCACAAACGTCTGCTTTTCAATTAAGAATTTGTATTAATGTTGATAATAATCTGATGAGATAATAAATTTTGATACTATTTTTAAACATTTTAAAATATTGTTAGTAACGTTAATATCTCATAATATTTTACTTTCCAAATACTGTTTTTTTCTTTAAATTACTTTAATTTACTTCTAAATTAAATCAAAAGCTTTCTTATAACAATATTTGTTATGAATGTTTACAATACACTTACGAGTTAACATATTTCATAATAATTTGAACTATTTGAAGAATTTGTTAATATCATTAATTTTGAGAAGTATTTTTTTAATAAATCCATATTATTAAACAAATATAGCTAAGAAAGTCTACTTTTTTGTTAATTCTTTCTGTAAGAGTCGCATCAATATTTTCATATAGTTTTTTTTCTTATTATAAATTAAGAATTTGTATATCTTTTTCATTTATTTTGATAATTTATAACCAATTAAAACATTTCATCATGCTGATAATTATCTTTTTTTTTCAATTAAAAATTTGAATGAAACTTTGTTCGAAGCTTTAATAATTTCTGTAATATTTTTAGCAATTTTTTAATATAATTCTTTAAGAAATACGTAATAAGTAAAAAAATGTTGAAAATGTTACAGGAATTATGTACAACAACAACAATTATGTAAGTACAACACAAAAGTTTTTTCAATAAATAAGATTTTGTTAAATTATAATCTATTAATATTCTTTTTAGTACTTTCTAATATCAAATTTTTATATTTATGCAAAACTTGTATTTATAATTTATAAGTTTATTAGCAATATTCTTGTAACTTTTCTAAAGTTAAATTTTATCGAAAAGTAATGTTTATAATAAACTATAAAAATAAGATTCTCATACTTTCTATATCATTTTAACTGTAACTATTTACATTTTTTTTTAAATAAATAAATAAGATTTCTAATGATATTTCTTAAGTTTATTATAAATTAATAACTTTACACAAGATTTCTAATAAAATTTTTAAAGTTTATTATAAATTAATAACTTTTCCCAATATATCTGCATTTTTTTTACTGATAAATTTGATCAAAAGCAATGTTTATAATAAACTATAAAAATAAGGTTCTAATATTTTCTATATATTTTTAAATGTTAAATGTAAGTATATATACAAAATTTTCAAAAAGACTTATTCTTCAATAAACAAGATTTGTGATGATATTGTTTTATTGAAGTTTATTATAAATTAATAACTTTTCACAATATTTCTGCAACTTTTCTAAAGTTAAATTTCATCGAAAAATAATGTTTATAATAAACTATAAAAATATGTTTATAATATTTTCTATATAATTTTTTAATCTTACAACGTTTTCTTCAATAAACAAGATTTGTAATGAAAATTTTAAAGTTTATTATAAATTAATAACTTTTCCCAATATTTCTTCAACTTTTTCTAAAGTTAAATTTCATCGAAAAGTAATGTTTCTACTATAATAATTACTTTTTAATATTTTATATATTTCATGTTATTGTATGTATTTATACAAATTTCAATAAACAAGATATTTTTTGAAGTTTATAATAAATTAATGTCTTTTCACAATATTTATGTAACTTTTCTACTGTTAAATTTCATGAAAAACAATGATTATACAAAAAAAAATGAAATTTAGGCCAAACATATGAGTAAAATCGTATCCGACGTATATAAATATAAGCACGACAACGGTAGATGTTTATCACATCATAATATGCACAAAATCTTATCAGAACCGTGTATTTTGTTGTTATCAGAGGAAGCGAGAAAAAAAATACGCGAATGGGAAATGTCGTCTGCAAAAGTCAAGTACGCGAAACTACGTAATTCGGGTACACACACGCAACGCTTTTATCACGTTTTTTTCGCACTGAAAAAACGTGATGTATGTATGTGAGTATGGAGGAGTCACACACAAACATCAGGTCGTAGATAACATGTAAGGTACATAGAAATTGTACTTATTTTTTTTTTATTCATTTTCAAACGATTTTGTGCTTAGGAACAAAACAAGGCAATTATTTTCTGTAATCATTAAATTCGACGTTGTATCGAGGCAGATTTATATCCAGTGTTTCTTTTTCTTTTTTTTCGTATCGTTTTGGGTGGCTCCCTCTTTTGAAAGTCAAATTGCGAACGAAAATATACCCGACTTCGCGAATTTGACTTTCAAATCGGCCGCCTTTTGCTCCAATAAAACATTGAAAATGAAAGAGAAAACAAGACATTCCTTCTTTACCCGTGACTACAACGGACAAATAAATGAAACACAAGTACTGTATATGGGTCAAAATGACCTGTTCATTAACAAATTATTAATTTTTACAACAATCACAGATTGATTCTCATTATTCATACAATTTAGCTTCATTTAAAATTGATTTTATTGTTCAAAAGAGAATACCCAGACTCTTTTTTTCGAGGAAATAGAACAAATTGGTCTTTTGTACATGTCACAAAACGTGGGTCAGTCTGACCCATCCGTATTACTTATGATTTTACGTAGATTCTTCAATTATTGACTAAAAAATACAAGTTTTCTGTTTGTCGAATTATAAGTTTTTCTTCATATAATCAAATCCATGTATTTCCCTATGAATTAAGTTGTTTCTTTTTTAATAATTATTAATTAAAAAGTTGATTAAGATTGAATTTCTTATAATCAAATCCATTTATTTAGGCTTGATTTTTCAGAAAATAATTAATTAATTAAATCGTTTCCACGTTTGAATTATTGTCAGAAAAAAGTACAATTTTTCTGGATATCAATGAAAAAAACGTGCTTTCCTCGAATATTTGCTAAAAGAAACTACTTTTATTTCGTATATACTCATAAAACATGAAATTTACCAATTTTTTCGCAAAAAAAAACTCTTTTTGCAGACTTTACCTCTCAATCCGTTTACAAAAGAGTTGTCTATCACTTTCGACTTTTTTCATCTTCTAAACCGTCACCCCTTTCATTTTTTTTACAAGGGTTAATAAACCCTTCCCATGTCCACGTTTTTTTTTTGCAAATTTGTAAAGTGCCGAAAAGAAGGATTGCAAAAAATTAACTCTTTTCATTTTCATTTTCCAAACGGTCATCCCTTTCGTTTTTCTTTTACAACGGTTAATAAACCCTTCAAATGTCCAACTTTTTTTTGCAAATCTGTAAAGTGCAGAAAAGAAGGGTTTGCAAAAAAGTAAACTCTTTTGCAAAAAAAATAAACATAATTTATGGCCAATAATAAAGGATATTTTTTGCAAACTTTATACAACTCTTTCTCATTAGAACGTTGGAAAATGAACACAAATAAATACAAGTTTTCTGTTTATACGTTTACGTGTATGTTTTTATTAAGAAAATTACTCACAAAAAATACAACTTTTTGTAATTGTTAACTTAAATGGAAATTTCTTATTATCAAACCGTGTTAAATAGTTTTGAATTTGATTTATTCTCAAAAATAAGTAAAAAAATTTCCAAATATTAATGAAAATAAATATTCTGCTCAAATATTTGCTAAAAAATACTTTTATTTCAAATATAGTAATAAAACCATGAAATTTGTCAGTTTTTTAAAATCATTTTCGCAAACGTTCGTAAAAGAGTTGTCTCTATCCCTTTCGGCTTTCTTCATCTTCGAAACCGCCGTCCCTTTCATTTTTTTACAAGGGTTAATAAACCCTTTCCACGTTCACGTTCTTTTTTTGCAAACTTATAAAGTGCAGGAAGGGTTTGCAAAAAAAAGTAAACTCTTTTGCAAAAAATACACATACTTTATGGCCAATAATAAAGGTTTTTTTTGCAAACTTTATATAACTCTTTCTCGATGCTATAAAGTATATTGTACCCTTTTCGCTTTCAACCGTCCTTCGGCGCTTTACGATCCTTGCAAAAAAAAAGAAAAGAAAAAAAAAATATAGATACGAGTCGCCTTTAAGAAGTTAAGCCTCTTGGAGATATAATAAAATAATGGCATCCAATTACAAGATTAATTACATTTCGTTTACATTGTAAGCTTCCACAGTCTCGTATTTATTAGTAAACTAAATGTTTTATTTCATACTTAATTCACATATTTTTATAATTTGTTTATTTACAAAACTTATTAGTTCATTTCGACTAAAAAAAGCTATAGAACTATAGTTTTTCTGCCATTTCTTGTAAAAGTACTAAATATAGAAGATTTTTCTAATATTTTTTTTCTAAATTTGTAAATACTTTAATTGCCTTGATATTTTTATCTAAAATGTGGACAGACTTCTTTATTTCTTTATTTATAATAGTAAACGAAATATTTTATTTAATAGTTAAATCACATATTTTTAAATAAATTTTAATTATTTAAAAAACTTATTGATTCATTTCGACCAAAAAAGTTATAGACCTACAGGTTTTCTACCATTTCGTGTAAAAGCAAAAAATATTAAGATTTTTTTTTGTAATTTTTTTAATTTTATTGCCTTGAAATTTTTGTCTAAAAGATTTATTTATTTCGGTTAAGTCATAATTCATTATTTATTTACAAAATTTATTGATTCATTTCGACCAAAAAAGTTATCAATCTACAGTTAGCAATTATATAAGATTTTTATAGTAATTTCTTCTTATTTTTATCTAAATTTTTTAATAATTTTATTGGTAAGAATTTTTTGTCGAAAATTACAAAGGGCTTGGGTATAATCAGATTGAATTATGCGAAAATGCAGATCTGTAGATGTGAAAACAACCGTTCCTTTGCGGCCGATGATGTTACTGCTGCTGCTGATGATGATGATGGCAATTGAAGTCAAAACGACTTTCTTAATTAAAAACGAATTCTGATGAAATTACGCGTAATTTCAGAGCGCGCGATTTCCTTTTTGTAAATGCTCGAAGTGTAAAGTCCGAGTGGATAATTAAGAGGGAATGCAGAGAGGTTGAAGCGAGATTTATTTGATGCGCAACGAAGGAAGGACGGTTTTTCGGGTGAAATTTAATTCTCGAAACGTGCAGATCGCGATAACATATTAATAAACGGAATCATCGGACAAAAAGTACGTGGAAACACGGTGGACCTCCTCTTCAGATTGACCCACTGGATTTTTGCACTGTCACTTCTTTTCTTATTTTTTTTTTATTTAATTTTCGTGCTTCTTCTTCTTTCATCTGTATAAAGTGAGTATGCGTGACCCACTTCACTTCGGACAATAATGATACACATTTTTTTTTAGTACATTGATTGCATTCCAATTACTTCAGATGCAAATATTTCCATCTGGTTTAATGAGATCTTCAAAATCGAGATGTTCATTAACTGATATCTCTTTGTGAATTAATTTATTTTCAATTACTTTTTCATATACATAATAAGAATAAACAAATATAAATAAAATCTACAATAATCAACATTTTTTGATATATTTTGTTTAAAACTTTCGTTAAACTAAATACAAACTTCATTGAAACAAGATTTTTTGTGAAAATTGACTTTTTCCTATTTCTATTGGCTATGATATCAAAATATTTAGAAACGTCAAAATCATTCATTTTCATATAATAAGTTTAAATTAAAATTTTCCATGTTCATAAATTTTGTTTCATCTTTCAACTTTGATTTGTTCCTTGAAACGGTAATTATTCTATTTTCATTATCTAAGTAAACTGCTTTAAAAATTTAAAATGTAAATTGTATACAATTTTGTTATTTTCACTATTAGTTTAAAAATTTTCAGGACATATCAATTTTCAGGACAAATTATATAAAACAAAATATGTTTGTATATTGTTGATAAATAGTACCAATGATTGATTTTATGTCAAAATTTAGATTGTCAAATGCAACTGTCATATTAGATATTATGACATTTGTCACTTGTCACTTGTCAGAATGTCATTGTTCCGGTTTGTTTTAAATGCTTTTTAATCTATTACTGAAGTACTATATGTATTGATTAATTATTTATTTTTGCTTATACTATAGATTTTGTTATTTTCACTATTAAATTCAGCATTTTTAAGATAAACCAAAAAGTTATAGAATTGTTCATAAGTTACACGAGCACTAGCAACGATTTCATGTCAAAATTTAGGTTGTCAAATGCAAATGTCATATTAGTTGTTATGACATTTGTCACCTGTCAAAATGCCATTGTTCCGGTTTGTTTTAATTGCCTTCTAATCTATTAAACTCTAGTAACTGGAGTTCTAAATGTATTTATTAATTATTAATTTTGACTGATGCTATAGATTTTGCTATTTTCGCTATTAGCTTCAGCATTTTTAAGATATACCAAAAGGTCTTAAAATTGTTCATACGTTACACGAGCAATAGCAATGATTTCATGTCAAAACTCAGGTTGCAAAAGCAAATGTCATATGTGATATTATGACATATGTTACTTGTCAAAATTTCAATGTTTCAATTTGTTTTAAATATATTGTAATCTACTAAATTTTAGTAACTAGATTACTTAAAGTATTTAATAATTAATTATTTTGACTGATGCTATAGATTTTGCTAATTTCACTATTATCTTCAGCATTTTTAAGATATACCAAAAAGTCATAGAATTGTTCATACGTTACACGAGCAATAGCAACGATTTCATGTCAAAATTTAGGTTGTCAAATGCAAATGTCATATTAGTTGTTATGACATTTGTCACCTGTCAAAATGTCATTGTTCCGTTTTGTTTTAATTTCCTTCTAATCTATTAAACTCTAGTAACTGGAGTATTACATTTATTAATTAATTTATTATTTTGACTGATACTATAGATTTTGCTAATTTCACTATTAACTTCAGCATTTTTAAGATATACCAAAAAGTCATAGAATTGTTCATACGTTACACGAGCAATAGCAATGATTTCATGTCAAAATTTAGGTTGTCAAATGCAAATGTCATATTAGTTGTTATGACATTTGTCACCTGTCAAAATGTCATTGTTCCAGTTTGTTTTAATTTCCTTCTAATCTATTAAACTCTAGTAACTGGAGTACTAAATGTATTTATTAATTATTTATTTTAGCTGATGCTATTTTCACTATTAGCTTCAGAATTTTTAATAAATACCAAAAAGGCATGGAATTGTTCATAAGTTACACGAGCACTAGCAATGATTTCATGTCAAAATTCAGGTTGTCAAATGCAAATATCATATTAGTTGTTATGACATTTGTCACCTGTCAAAATGTCATTGTTCCTGTTTGTTTTAACTGTCTTCTAATCTATTAAACTCTAGTTTATTAATTATTAATTTTGACTGATGCTATAGATTTTGCTAATTTCACTATTATCTTCAGCATTTTTAAGATATACCAAAAGGTCTTAGAATTGTTCATACGTTACACGAGCAATAGCAATGATTTAATGTCAAAATTTAGGTTGTCAAATGCAAATGTAATATTTGATATTATGACATTTGTTACTTCTCAAAATTTCAATGTTTCAATTTGTTTTAAATACATTCTAATCTACTAAATTTTAGTAACTATATTACTTAAAGTATTTAATAATAAATGTAATGTTATAAGTATAATTTTTATTGTAATTCAGATTTTCAAATGCATATGTCATATTAGAAGTTATGACGTTTATTAACTGTCAAAATTTCAATGTTTCGGTTTGTTTTAAATAATTCATAAGCTACTAGACTTTATTAACTAGAGTACTTAAAGTATTCAATAATTAATGTAATGTTATATGTATTTTTTTTTTGTAATTTAGATTGTCAAATACAAATGTCATATTAGATGTTATGACATTTGTTAGCTGTCAAATTGCAATGTTTGGGTTTGGTTTAAATACTTTCTAATGTATTAAGTTATAGTAACTACAGTAATTAATTCAATATTAAGAAGTAGTTTTATAGCAAGATTTATTGAATATACAAACAAATATAAATTTGACAAATTTACAAACTTTGTTTTGGTTTTTGGTTAAGTGGGTTAACCGCATATTTGGATTGATTGCGTCTCTATAGCACTCAATAAACTGGATGCTGGAGATTCGCCAAACGTCTAAAAAGGATTGTTTGCGAAAAAAATATATTTAGAAAGGATGCGACAATGATCCTCGATGATTTCTTCCTGGAATTAATAAGGGAGTTGTGAGGCGAGAGTCGCAGCGGTTTTACGGCGGAGGCAATTAGCAATAAATGGGATGCATAAACCAATTATGGGCCATGGGCGATCTCAATGCCAAAAGTGTAAGGTTTTATTGTCGCACCGACAAACGACCCAGGGTCCGAGACGACATTTTACGACGATGGCGACGGACCCAAACGAAAAGCGGAACACGTTAGGACACATCAAACGACTGCACCGATCGGTTCTCTTCTCCTGACCTTATACTACGTCTCTTTGCCCATCCGAAAGACCCATCATCATCTGTACCTCTCTACATACACATGCACGAAACCATCGCACACACCTCCCGCCTTTCCACCAGTCCACAAGAGTAGTCGTTAAAGAGGAAGAACGAAGACAAAAACAACAACAAAAAGAACCTGTACAGCACGCGTCATGGTCAAATGGTCAACCCGTGACGGCTCTCTACGTACGCCTCTTCTGCTGCGCTTCTTCTCCTCCGTCCATACACCTCACCTCTTCTTGCTTCTTTCTCCATTTCGAAAACAACAATTATTTATGTCCACTAATTATGCAGAGAACATAAAACATTCCGTTCGCCTTCGTGTTTTAATCCTTCTCCTCCTCTGATGATCACCGGACACTGGCAGCTTTACAATTCTCCGCTTTTCTCCATTCCTTATTATTATTACTATATTTTATTATATCCTTTTCATTTTAATGCAATGCTCCGCTTTTCAAAGCTTGACAACATCAATAATAATAATTACGGATTTCGGACAATACAGCTACACGCAAGTAAACTTGTCACAACAATTTGCATTTTATTTTGTTGATTTAGAATACGTGCAATTCCATTGATTTTATGTCAAAATTTAGATTGTCAAATGCAAATGACATATAAGATATTATGACATTTGTTATCTGTCAAAATTTCAAAGTATTCAATAATAATTATTATTCGAGTACTGCTATAGATTTTGCTATATTCACTATAAGTTTCAGGATTTTTATGATACATCGAAAGGCATAGAATAATATAAAACATAATGTTGATAACAAATATACCAATTAGTTTGTTGCTGATTAGCAACACGCACAGTACCAATAATTTTATGTCAAAATCTAGATTGTCAAATGTAAATGTCATTTAAGATGTTAAGACATTTGTCACCTGTCCAAATTTCAATGTTTCGGTTTATTTCTAATGTTTCTTAATCTATTAGACGCTATTAACTAGAGTATTTCAAGTATTCAATAATAATTATTATTTGATTGATGTTATAGATTTTGCTACATTCGTTATAAGTTTCAGGATTTTCATGATAAATCGAAAACCATAGAATAATATGTAACATAATGTTTGTAAATTGTTAATAAAAAATATTTCAATTAGTTTGTTTTTGATTAGCAACATGCACAGTATCAATGATTTTATGTCAAAATCTAGATTGACGAATGTAAATGTCATTTAAGACATTTGTCACTTGTCAAAGTTTCGGTTGGTTTTAAATACTTTATAGATTTTGCTATATTCACTATAAGTTTCAGGATTTTCATGATAAATTGAAAAGCATAGAATAATATAAAACATAATGTTTGATTATTGTTCATAACAAATATTGCAATTAGTTTGTTCTTAATTAGCAACACGCACAGTACCAATGATTGTATGTTAAAATCTAGATTGACAAATGTAAATGTCATTTAAGATATTATGACATTTGTCACCTGTCAAGATTTCAAAGTTTCGGTTTGTTTTAAATACTTTATAGATTTTGCTATTTTCAATATAAGTTTCAGGATTTTCATGATACATCGAAAAGCATAGAATAATATAAAACATAATGTTTGGTTATTGTTTATAACAAATATTCCAATTAGTTTCTTCTTAATTAGCAACACGCACAGTAACAATGATTTTATGTCAAAATCTAGATTGACAAATGTAAATGTCATTTAAGATATTATGACATTTGTCACCTGTCAAAATTTCAAAGTTTCGGTTTGTTTTAAATACTTTATAGATTTGGCTACATTCACTATAAGTTTCAGGATTTTCATGATACATCGAAAAGCATAGAATATTATAAAACATAATGTTTGAATATTGTTGATAACAAATATTCCAATTAGTTTCTTCTTAACTAGCAACACGCACAGTACCAATGATTTTATGTAAAAATCTAGATTGTCAAATGTAAATGTCATTTAAGATATTATGACATTTGTCACCTGTCAAAATATCAAAGTTTCGGTTTGTTTTAAATACTTCGTAATCTCTTTGACTCTAATAACTAGAATACTTAAATTATTATTTTTGACTGATGATCACCTTTACAATTCTACGCTTTTCTCAATTCCTTATTATCATTATTACTACTATACATTTTTTAGTGTGTTGATTTATTTATTTCCTTTTCATTTTAATGCAATGCTCCGCATTTCAAAGCCACACAACATCAATAACAATAATTACGGATTTCGGACAATAGTGAACTTGCCACAACGATTTGCGCAAACGTAATTAACGAGCACAAAGCATACAAATCCATTCCGTTTGTTATTAAGTAAAATATATTTCAAAGGAAGTTCATTAAATAAGTTTTCTTCTGACCAATCTATCATTGCTTAACAAACATAGCCAAATCATTAACCGAAATTTAGATTTAAATAATAAGATTTCATTTTTCATCAGTCAACTAAAGAAATTGTTTAATTATAATATGTACAAATTTACTAATTGTTAGAAAAATCTCGTATTTTTTACCATTAAAATGATTAACTTAGGATAATCAACGTATGTAATGGTTTGCTTCCTTTTATTGAATTTTCAGTCAGTAAGTAAACTGAATAAGTTAAAAATTATGAAATAAGAAAATTTTTCTATCAAATTAGTTTAATTTAGTTTTAGCTCAATTTATTATAAATTGAAGTAAAATAAACTAAATTTTTTACTCTTACATGTAAAAAATTTAGTTTATAAGAGATTATTTACAAAATTATTTAATTTTTTCTTTTTATTATCAACTTATTTATATTTTCTCCATTTTATTTAGTTAATTGGACTATTACATTTTTGTTGATTCATTTTCTGTTAAATATTTGTTTAATGTTTTGTTATCATAATATAATCAAAATTACTAAAATTATAATTATTGTTAGAAAAAAATCAATTTGTAAAATAAACAAATTGAATTATATTGTAATATTTGGAAACTAAAAGATACATTTTAAATCAAATTACTGAAAAAATGTCATTTTATATGAAATATGTAAACTATAGTCTCTTTTCTAAATATTTAGTAAAATTGTTAACAATTTTATGTTGTAAATAATACATGAATAATAGTTAAACATTTTATAAAATACGCTTTAATTTTGAATATTTTGTATGTTAAAGTACAGAACCTCGCGTAACGAGTTTGATCCGTTCCAAAATTTCCGGATTTTTACTCGTATAGTGAAACAATTGTAGAAAATTGCCTTCTACAGCGCACAATCCGGGACTTCTCTTCTCATCGTCACTCGTTATGCGAAACATCGCTCGTTAAGCGAGTAATTTTTCTCACAATTCATTTTGCTCGTTAAGCGAGGTTCCAATGTAGATCTATTCATATTGTGAACAGGAGCAGATCTTGTGCAATAAACTGTTGGAGTTATTGATGATAAAGCGTTTAATTAATTGATGGTAGATGATGCTGAAGAAAAAAATATATGTAAAAAAAAATGTAACACATTGGTATAATAAATCTCCTTCGTTGCAGGCGATGCGAGATAAATAATCAACAGATTATTAATTACGGAGTTGCTGAGCCCGTTAGCACCGTGCATTTAAAATACACAAAATAAGAGATGGGATTTAGATAATCAATGATTTATCGGCTCCAACATCCAAAGATTCTCGATTATCGATCCAGTTTTAACACCCATTTGAACTTAAACGAAAAACATATTTCAATAATACATTTATAGATAGTTAAATCGAATTAAAAATATATTAAATAATAATATTTTGTGTGGCAGAAATTTGGAGACAATAAAAATATTATTATTTTTTAATAAGAAAGTTTGATAAATTATGAAATTCCATAAAAACTATAGTAAATAAAAATATTTTCCGGTTAGAAAAACTTGAGAAATTGGGAATAATAAAAAAATATGTTATTTTTTATTATGAAAGTTTGCAAAGTAATAAATTCGACCACAGCAATAATCGTTGTAGCAAAAACATCAATTAGTACTTATTGCAGGTGTATTTTTCAGCAGTGGTAAAGGGTTAACTAATGTTTGGTAATAAAAGTTTGGTGAAAAGTGAGCAAAACTTATAAATCAGGAAAGAGTTGTGATCGTTATTTCTCAATTAGAAGTCAAAGTTTGCGAAAGGATTATCTTCAACTCTTTACCGAAAGGGTGCAATAAATATTGTGGAAAGGGTGTTTACCTAAGAAGAAATAGCAATAAAAATATAAAGTTTGCAAAAAAGGTATAGTTTTTTTAGAATATTGCAAATATTCAATCATAAAAAAGAAGGATTTTCCAAAAAAAGAGTTACGACCTGTTGCTAAATGTTTGCAAACTATAAGGATTTTCCCTTTTTTTATTGAGGAAAGGATTTTCAACTCTTTAAAAGCAATAAAATAAAAAAATGGAAAAGGAAAAATTTGCCAAAAAAAAACGTACAACTTTCTTTGTGTCGGCGTCCTCAACTCTTTGCGAAAAAGGGTGTATCATAAAGTGCAAAGTTTGCAAAAAGAAACGTGTTTTTTAACTACAACCCTTACAAAAAATAATTTATTTTATAAAATCATGGAGTATTTGTTCTTTCAATCAATTATTTTATATAATAATCAAGTGTACTTCATTTCTTTACAAAATGAACAAATAATGGATTGAATTTAATTTTTAATATAAATTGTTATAAAATAATCAAGTGAATTTCTTTTAATTATAAAATTAGCAAAAATTGAATTGAATTTGTTTTTTTTTTAATAAATTATTTTATAAAATAAATCAAGTAACCTTCTCTTGTTTTTTTAATAATTTTTTTTCTAAAATAATGAAATGAATTAATAATTAAAAAAATACTAAAAAATTGATTGAATTTCTTCTTTTTTTTTTCAAATAAATAAAAGTATTGAGTAAATTTATTTTAAATTACAAAATTCCATAAAAACTATACTAAATATAATATTTTCTAAACAGAAAGATTTTGTTTATTAGTCCAATTTGAAGAGAATTAAAATAAGTAAATAAATAAATATTTTCGTGCAGAAAGTATTATTTTTTTAACAGGAAACTTTGCAAAGTAAAAAAATTCAACCACAGCAGTAATCGTTGTAGTAAAACATCAATTAAACTACTTATTGCAGGTGTATTTTTCTGCAGTGCAGAAGTGCCAAAAGGGTTAAATAATGTTAGGTAATAAAAGTTTGGTGAAAAGTTTGTAAAACTTATAAATAACGAAAGAGTTGTAATCATTATTTCTTAATTCGAAGTCAAGTTTGCGAAAGGATTATCTTTAACTCTTTACCGAAAGGGTGCAATAAATATTGTGGAAAGGGTGTTTACCTACCTAAGAAGGAATTGCAATAAAAATATAAAGTTTGCAAAAAATATACTTTTTGTACTAAAAATACATATTTTTTTGTGGTTTTTCTCTTTTTTATTAGAGAAGGATTTTCAACTCTTTAAAAGCAATAAAATAAAAAAAAAATGAAAAAGGAAAAGTTTGCCAAAAAGAAACGTACAACTTTCTTTGTGTCGGTGTTCTCAACTCTTTGCGAAAAAGGGTGAATCATAAAGTACAAAGTTTGCAAAAAGAAAAATGTTTTTTTACTGCAACTCTTACAGAAAATAATTTATTTTATAAAATCATTTATATTAATAATCAAGTGTACTTCCTTTATATACAAAATGAATAAATAATGGATTGAATTTGGTTTTTAATTAAATTGTTATAAAATAATCAAGTGAACTTCTTTTAATGAGAAAAAATGGATTGAATTTGTTTTTTAATAAATTATTTTCTAAAATAAATCAAGTAACCCTCTCGTGTTTTTTTTTAATTGTTTTCTAAAATAATGAAGTAAACTTTTTATAATTAAGAAAATACTAAAAAATTGCTTGAATTTCTTCTTTTTTTTTTCAAATATATAAAAGTATTGAGTAAATTTATTTTAAATTACAAAATTCCTTAAAAACTATGCTAAATATAATATTTTCTAAACAGAAAGATTTTGTTTAAAAATCCAATTTGAAGAGAATAAAAATAAGTAAATAAATACATATTTTAGTACAGAAAGTATTATTTTTTTAACAGGAAACTTTGCAAAGTAAAAAAATTCAACCAAAGCAATAATCGTTGTAGAAAAACATCAATTAATACTTATTGCAGGTGTATTTTTCTGCAGTGCAGAAGTGCCAAAAGGGTTAACTAATGTTTGGTAATAAAAGTTTGGTGAAAAGTTTGTAAAACTTATAAATAACGAAAGAGTTGTGATCGTTATTTCTGAATTCGAAGTCAAACTTTACGAAAGGATTATCTTTAACTCTTTACCGAAAGGGTGCAATAAATAGTGCGGTAAGGGTGTCTACCGACCTAAGAAGAAATCGCAATAAAAAATATAAAATTGCAAATATTCAATCATAAAAAAAAGGATTTGCCAAAAAAAGAGTTACGACCTGTTGCTAAATGTTTGCAAACTATATGGGTTTTCCCTTTTTTATTGGGGAACAATTTTCAACTCTTTAAAAGCAATAAAATAAAAAAAATGGAAAAGGAAAAGTTTGCCAAAAAAGAAACGTACATTTTTTTTTTGTGTCGGCGTTCTCAACTCTTTGCGAAAAAGGGTGAATCATAAAGTGCAAAGTTTGCAAAAAGAAACGTGTTTTTTAACTACAACCCTTACAAAAAATAATTTATTTTATAAAATCATGTAGTATTTGTTCTTTCAATCAATTATTTTATATAATAATCAAGTGTACTTCATTTATTTACAAAATGAACAAATAATGGATTGAATTTAATTTTTAATATAAATTGTTATAAAATAATCAAGTGAATTTCTTTTAATTATAAAATTAGCAAAAATTGAATTGAATTTGATTTTTTTTAATATATTATTTTATAAAATAAATCAAGTTACCTTCTCTTGTTTTTTTAATTATTTTCTAAAATAATAAAGTGAACTTTTTATAATTAAAAAATTACTAAAAAATTCATTGAATTTCTTTTTATTTCAAATAAAACTTTGCAAAGTAAAAAAATTCAACCAAAGCAATAATCATTGTAGCAAAACATCAATTAATACTTATTGCAGGTGTATTTTTCTGCAGTGCAGAAGTGCCAAAAGGGTTAACTAATGTTTGGTAATAAAAGTTTGGTGAAAAGTTTGCAAAACTTATAAATAACGAAAGAGTTGTGATCGTTATTTCTGAATTCGAAGTGAAACTTTGCGAAAGGATTATCTTTAACTCTTTACCGAAAGGGTGCAATAAATAGTGCGGTAAGGGTGTCTACCGACCTAAGAAGAAATCGCAAAAAAAAATATAAAACTGCAAATATTCAATCATAAAAAAAGGATTTGCCAATAAAGAGTTACGACCTGTTGCTAAATGTTTGCAAACTATATGGGTTTTCCCTTTTTTTATTGGGGAAGAATTTTCAACTCTTTAAAAGCAATAAAATAAAAAAATGGAAAAGGAAAAGTTTGCCAAAAAAGAAACGTACAATTTTTTTTGTGTCGGCGTTCTCAACTCTTTGCGAAAAAGGGTGAATCATAAAGTATAAAGTTTGCAAAAAAAAAACGTGTTTTTTAACTACAACCCTTACAAAATCCTTTTTCTAAAAGGATTCGCAAATTTCCTTTTCTTTTGCTTTTTTTTAACTCCATCCTTGGAAAGTTTCAGCAATACTACGATTTGTTTCTATTGTTATTTATTAGTGTTATAATAATTAAATAAATTTATATTTTCTACGTTGAATCGTCTTGTTTTTTTATTTTGTTAATGGAAGTAAAACGTACAAGTTTTATACGTTGGTAGGTTGCAACGAGCCGTGAAATAAAACGATTCGTCGGCTTATTAATACTTAACGGTTGTGCTTCTTTTTTTCAGTCACTTAATGCACTTTTAAGACTGAGTTTTATATAAAAACTTGAATTGATCTTCCTGAGCACTGAGACTGTTTTATAATAATTGATTATATGAGTTCATTAATTTTTGTACTTTTTATTAAGAAATTAATGTATATAAAAATATTGTAATTGCAGTAATTATTTATTCTTTTAATGTACTTAATAACAAGTCTTTTATCCTCATTTTACTACAATTAAAGTTTCTTTTTAAATTCGTTAATTACTCAAACAAAATAAAAAAAAACAAACTTGTTGATAATTCATAACCAAAATTTGTCTGAAAAATCGAATTTTATACATTTTTTTTACAAATTTTAATAACTTAAAAATTAAAACTTGATTATTTTAAAAAGCAATTTATGATTTTTTTTTATAAAATAATAAATTAATTATTTCAAAATCAATCCGTTTTGTAATGATTTTATAAGTAAAAGAAGTGTACTTGATTTATTTTATAAAATATTTTGTTTCAGAACAAATTCACTTCAATTTATTTATCAAGTAGTTTACTTGATTATTTTGTAAAAAAAAATGAATCTAAAAACAAAGTCAATTCAATGCGTACTGATTTTATAATTAAAAGAAGTTTACTTGATTATTTTAGAAAACAATTTATAAAAAAAACAAAGTCAATCCAATTTGTGATGATTTTATAAGTAAATAAGTTTACTTGATTTATTTTATAAAACAATTTATACAAAAAAAAAACAAATTCAATCTAATTTGTAATGAGTTTATAAGTAAAAGAAATTTGGTTGATTATTTTATAAAAAAAAAAATGAATCTAAAAACAAAGTCAATTCAATGTGTACTGATTTTATAATTAAAAGAAGTTTACTTGATTATTTTAGAAAACAAATTATTAAAAAAAAAACAAATTCAATCTAATTTGTAATGATTTTATAAGTAAAAGAAGTTTGGTTGATTATTTTATAAAAAAATAATCTAAAAAAACAAAGTCAATTCAATTTGTACTAATTTTATAATTAAAAGAAGTACACTTGATTATTTAATTGAAATTTTATGAAAAAAACAAATACAATCCAATTTGTAATGATTTCATAATTAAAAGAAGTTCACTTGATTATTTTATAAAATACTTAATTGAAGGAACAAATCAAATACTTGATGAATTTATAAAATATTTTATTTTACAAACTTTTTGCTGCAAATGTGTTGAAAATCCTTCCCAAATATCAAAAAGGTGGAAAACTCATACATTTTTTTAAAGAGTTACGATCGGTTGTAACTCTTTTTTTTAGCAAATCTTCTTTTTATGATTTATCCCTTTTTCCTGCAATTATTGAATATTTCAGATGTACTAAAAAGTATAGTAATAGAATTTTATTGCGTTTTTATCTTAGGTAGGTAAACACCCTTTCCACAATATTTATTGCACCCTTTTAGCAAAGAATTGAAGATAACCCTTTCGCAAACTTGACTTGGAATTGAGAAATAACGATCACAACTCTTTCGTGATTTATATGTTTTGCAAACTTTTTACTAAACTTTTATTACCAAACATTAGTTAACCCTTTTAGAACTTCTGCACTCCTGAAAAATACACCTGAAATAAGTATTTTAATTGATGTTTTGCTACAACGATTATTGTTGTGGGCAAATTTATTACATCACAAACTTAGAAAAAAAATACTTTGCACAAAAATATTATTATTTTACATATTAAGCACAATTTGGATTATTGGATTAAGTTAATCTGCCAAATAAAAATTAATATTTTGTTTAGTTTTTATGAAATTTTATCATTTAAAATAAATTTACTTAATGATTTTATAAATATTATTTTATTAAAAAAAAAAACGAAATCAATTGAATTTTCTTACTAAATTTGTAATGAAAACATGAACTTTTCAACTAAAAAATATACAAAAGTACATAATATAATACATACAAAAATTCTTGAAATTTGAAAATATGTTAAGCCGCAAATGCGGTCGTTACGCATCCCTTCGATCAGTTTTGTCGTCCTACTTTTTTAGTCTTCGTATTTCGAAGAAAGTGATCATTCTGGTAATAAAAAAAATGAGCGAACCTAATGCAAGAGACCGACCGTAAAAAATAACATAATCATACACAAAATCAGATTTACAATAAAGGAAAGTGAAACTGTTTCGCAAAAGAAGGCTTAGTACTGGTGACCTTCGTGATAGTCAACCTTAAAAAACGTATCCTTAAACTTATTCTTTTTTTACGATAATTGTGTTCAATAAGTTTACGGTTTTATTGAAGTTTTCTTGGGTTTCTTTTTGTGTCATCTTTAAAGATGTTTTTTTTGTATGATCAATAATAATGTCAATTCATTACTGCAAAAATTATACTTTAAAAACTTTTTAATTATATATTTTTGTTATCAATTAATATAAGAACTAAAATAACTAAAATCCTAACAGTTTTCTAGCAAATTGAGATTTAAGCATAAAATGTTTAATCTACAGCGTTTCTCAACCTATTCTATCGCGAAATGACAGCTGTCACCTTATGTCAATTCTAACCTAAAATACAAATAAATTAATTGTCTATATATTTCTATATTCACTTTTTTCAGTTACAATTTGTATAAACTATCCACCTATTTTTTTAATGGATCGCAAAATGACAGCTGTCACCTTGTGTTCAATCTATCCTAAAATACAAATAAATTAATTGTCTACATATTTCTATATTCACTTTCTTCAATTGCAATTACTAAACTATCCACATTTTATAATGGATCGCAAAATGTCAGTTGTCACCTTGTGTCAAATCTATCCTAAAATACAAATTAATTAATTGTCTACATATTTCTATATTCACTTTCTTCAGTTAAAATTTCTAAACTATCCACATTTTGTTTAAATGGATTGCTAAATGACAGCTGTCACCTAGTGTCAAATCTATCCTAAAATACAAATTAATAAATTTTCAACATATTTCTATATTCATTTTCTTCAGTTACAATTGCTAAACTATCCACATTTTCTTAGATGGATCGCAAAATGACAGCTGTCACTTTGAGGCAAATCTATCCTAAAATACAAATTCAACATATTTTAATATTCACTTTTTTCAGTTACAATTTGTATAAACTATCCATCTATTTTTTAATGAATTGAAAAATGAGAGCTGTCACTTTGTGTCAAATCTACCTAAAATACAAATTAATTAATTTTCAACACATTCTGTTTAAAATGGATCGCAAAATGACAGCTGTCACCTTGTGACAAATCTATACTAAAATACAAATTAATTTATTTTCAACAAATTTTCAAATTCACTTTTTTCAGTTACAATTTGTATTTCCTATCCATCTATTTTTTTAATGAATTGAAAAATGACAGATGTCAAATCTAACCAAAAATACAAATAAATAAATTTTCAACATATATATTCACTTTCTTCAGTTACATTTTTTTTCTTCAACTTCTTAATACTTCACTGCGACACTTTTACCTCAATTATACGAAATCTTTAATGCGGAATTTATAATGGTTCGTAACGAATCGAGCAGTCGAATTCTTGTAACATTTTCGGCCCCAACTATGAGATTTTTTGTTTGATGCGGCAGAGCGGATTTCACGGACCGGTCCAGGATTTAGTTTAGTTCATTTTTTTTTGGCAGTTTCCTCCGCCGAACTTTATTGGTGGCAACGATGGTTTTATTACCCGCTATTGTGAAACCCATAAACCCATTGAGAACGTAACCTTGCAAATTATTACCATTAATGTGTTCTGCTTTTATCCACAAAGTTCGGTTTTATTTTTCGTTACCAAAAGATAAACTTTTTTTTTAAATAGCTATAACAAATTTGAAGTAAGAGTTTAGAATTTTTTACATACAATTATGATTTATATAGGAGAAATATTTAGGCAATAAAATTGTGAAAATTTAGTCTAAATTTTATAAAAACTTAATTTCTTTGTGTTTTCATTAGAAGATGCTATAATTAATGAAAAAGAAAAGAATTTTAAGCAAGTTTTAAATTGGTTTAATTTACTTCTTTCTTTGTTTTTTTTGTTAGAAATAATAAATAAAGACATATTAATTGGATTTTTGCTATAATTATAAAATAGATAATTAAATTTTTAATACAATTAATGAATAGAAGAGAATTTTATACTAGTTTTTTTATAAATTTACAAATATATTCAGAATTTGATTGATTTTCTTATCTCTTTGGTATTTCTTAAGTAAGAAAAAAATAAAGAAACATTAATTAATTATTTCATATAATTAATGTAATAGAACAGAATTTTATCAAAGTTCTCTATGTATTCAAAAATGTATTGTTTAATTGTTAAATGCGAAGAAAATGTTGTTTAAGAATCACGAACTTATATAAGTCTTGATAATCATGTTTTGTTATGAAACGATGTACTTGAAACTGTTGCTATTTCGATGTGAATAGACTGAAATCCTTCATAAATATGTTGTTGTTGTTGAGAATGTGATGTGCGTTACTTTTTCTTTTGCTTTTAAGAAAGTTTAATTACGATTGGCAGAGGAGAGGAGAGAAGAAGCGAGAAGATGAAGAGAAAAAAAAAAGAATCAACAACCGCGACGCGGAATTCTTTTATATATCGTTTCGTTTTTGAGCAGAGAGAAGAAGAAAAAAACTGCTGCGACTGGTGAAAGAGACGGAGTCGAAGGAAAATGTCAATAAATAACAATTTGAGGTGATTTCGAGACGGACATTCTCTTTCCATTAAGATTTCATTCATTAAGAAATAACAGAGGAGCGAAAACGTCGTCGCGCGACGCAGTGATTGCCTTTAATAGAGGCAATTTAAAAATCGCGATCCGGAAAAGATCCGCAAACCAAATTTCGTCGTCATCTCGTTCTGCACGTGCACAGATGAACGCGTAAAAGTGGGTTAATAAAAATTGGAAATAAAAACAAAAATGTATAAAAGAATTGATGGGATTATTGTAAAGTCGAAGACGCTCTTCGAAAAGTGAAAGCGAGAAGAAAAACACAGAAGAACGATGGTGATGCAGATTTATTAATGAAGTCTGAATTGTTGTTTGCAGTGCAATTAATGATGCTGTTTTCTTGTACAAAAGATTCCAACATTCTTTATCCTTCAGATTTAATCAATTTAAATGTTAACGAAAGTAGTCTTTAATTTGATGTTTCATTAATTATAAGAAAATGTATTGAAATTTTGTACAATTTTAAGTAAAGTTTGAAAGATGTAAGTAGAAAATCTAAATTGTTGTTATAGGATTAATTTTAGTAATCAAGAGATTGTTTATTCTACATATTGAAACATTTAAATGTTAACAAAAGTAGTCTTTAATTTGATGCTTCAGAAGACATACAATTGTTGTCATAATTATAAGATAATATAACAAAACTTTAGTATTTTTTTTACTAAAGTTAGAAAGATGTAAGTACATATCTTAATTGTTGTTATAAGATTATTTTCACTATTCAAGAGATTCTTTATTATTCAAATATTTAAATGTTAACAAAAGTAGTCTTTAATTTGATGTTTCAGAACAAAACTAATAGTTATCATAACTATAATATAATACAACGAAACTTTTACTAAAGTTAGAAAGATGTAAGTAGAAAATCTAAATTGTTGTTAGAATATGAATTATATTCTTCACATTGAAACATTTAAATGTTAACAAAAGTAGTCTTTAATTTGATACTGAAGAAGACATACAATTATTGTCAAAATTATAAGATAATACATCAAAACTTTAGTATTATTTTCACTAAAGTTAGAAAGATGTAAGTAAATCATCTGAATTGTTGTTAAAAAATGAATTTTACTATTCAAGCAATTCTTTATTCTTCAAATTCAGATATTTAAATGTTAAAAAAAAGTAGTCTTTAATTTGATATTTCAGAAGACATCTAATAGTTATCATAACTATAAGATAATACAACGAAACTTTAGTACACTTTTCACTAAAGTTAGATAGATATAAGTAGAAAATCTAATTTGTTGTTAGAAGATGAATTTTGCAATTTAAGAGATTCTTTATTCTTCATATTGAAACGATTAAATGTTAACAAAAGTAGTCTTTAATTTGATGTTGCAGAAGACATACAATTATTGTCATAATTATAAGATAATACAACAAAACAATAGTTCTTTTTTATTAAAGTTAGAAAGATGTAAGTAAATCACCTGAATTGTTGTTAAAAGATGAATTTTACTATTCAAGAGATCCTTTATTCTTCAAATTCACACATTTAAATGTTAACAAAAGTAGTCTTTAATTTGATGTTGCAGAAGACATACAATTATTGTCATAATTATAAGATAATACAACAAAACTTTAGTACACTTTTCACTAAAGTTAGAGAGATGTAAGTAGAAAATTTAAATTGTTGCTAGAAGATGAATTTTGCAATTTAAGAGATTCTTTATTCTTCATATTGAAATGTTTAAATGTTAACAAAAGTAGTCTTTAATTTGATGTTGCAGAAGACATACAATTGTTGTCATAATTATAAGATAATACAACAAAACTTTAGTCTACTTTTATTAAAGTTAGAAAGATGTAAGTACATACCTTAATTGTTGGTATAAGATTATTTTTACTCTTCAAGAGATTCTTTATTATTCAAATTCAAATATTTAAATGTTAACAAAATTAGTCTTTAATTTGATGTTTCAGAACACATGTAATAATTAACTATAAGATAATACAACGAAACTTTAGTACACTTTTTACTTAAGTTAGAGAGATTTAAGTATAAATTCTAAATTGTTGTTAGAAGATGAATTTTGCAATTCAAGAGATACTTTATTCTTCACATTGAAACATTTAAATGTTAACAAAAGTAGTCTATAATTTGATGTTCCAGAAGACATCTAATATTTATTATAACTATAAGATAATACAACAAAACTTTAGTACACTTTTTACTAAAGTTAGAGAGATGTAAGTAGAAAATTTAAATTGTTATTAGAAGATGAATTTTGCAATTCAAGAGATTCATTAATCTTCATATTGAAACATTTAAATGTTAACAAAAGTAGTCTTTAATTTGATGTTTCAGAACACATCTGAAACTATAGTTAACTATAAGATAATAAAACGAAACTTTAGTACACTTTTTACTAAAGTTAGAGAGATGTAAGTATAAAAGTTCTAATTTAAATGTTAACAAAAGAAGTCTTTAATTGGATGTTTTAGAATAAATCTAATTGTTATCATAATTATACTAAAGTTAGAAAGATTATTTAAACGAAATTAGTCTTTAATTTGTTGTTGCATTAGTTATCTAATTTAGTTCAATATTATAAGAATATATAACGAAACTGTTGTGTAGAACAGAGTCAAAGTTTGAAGTGGGAACGAATGTAAGTGGATCATCTTTGATGAGTGTCGGAAATGCCGACAAAGTGGCTTGCGAGGACTGACGAGAAACAACGGTGTTGAAAGATGAAGGGTAGGAAGAGCGCATTAATGTTTACTAATTCGAATGGCAAGACCAACAAAGGATAGGAAGAACTATTTTTTTTGTAGTGTTTGTGTGTAGGGGCGAAAAGGCTCCGATGTTTACCAGATGTGGGCGTAAGGGAGATGAAGATTAAAGGTTTTATGCTAATGTCCGTATTAAAATGCATAATGCACGTTAGTTACTCTTACGTGTTTTTTAATTAGAAAATAATAAATCTGAATAACGAAAGAATATTTGATAGTATACAAGATTTGATAGTATGCAATAAAATATTATTAAAATAAATAAAATATAGTATGCAACAAATTTATGCATAACTTTCTTATCCATATATACCTGTTATATGAAAGGGTATTAAGAGTATTACATAATAACTAATTTTTAAGTTTTAAGAATTGTTTACTTCAGGAAATTACAATAATTTACATTTATATTTAAAAACATAAATAATTATTACTTAATAACAATTACTTTGTTTCTTATAAGAAATATCATTTTGTATTGTGATTTTATAGTAATAGTATTGAGATTTAAACTAAATTTCGTGTGCTTTGAGAATAAAATTAATAATAGTTTGTTTTGAGATTTCTAAACCGTACTATAGTAAAACCGTATTGATCGAATCCGTACTATGTGAGATATTGATGTACCATGGTATTCAAAAACAGAAGATTATTTTTGCTTAAAAATTAAAAAAATTCATATAATGTTGCATACACACTGTGAACTAAATCTACTTAATAAATAATTATATAATTCAAAATGAAAGATTCTTTTTGTTTAAAAATAAGAAAATTCAATGGTTTGTACACACTATCTACTAAATCCGCTTGAAGAATACTTATAGTATTCAAAAGCAGAAGATTGTTTTTGCTTAAAAATTAAGAAAACTCATATAATGTTGTATATACACTTTGTACTAAATCTACATAAATAATACTTACAGAATTCAAAGTCGGAAGGTTGTTTTTGATTAAAAGTAATAAAATTCATATAATAATGTATATATACTATGTACTAAATCTTATTAAAGAATGCTTATGGAATTCAAAACCAGAAGATTATTATTGGTTAAAAATTAAGAAAACTCATATAATAATATGTATATACTATATACTAAGTCTAATTAAAAAATGCTCTTATAATTCAAAACCAGAACTTGGATTAAAATTAAGAAAATTCATATAATGCGCTTTCAGGCTATGTACTAAATTTACCTAAAGAGTACTTATAGAATTAAAAACCAGAAGATTGTTTTTGGTTAAAAATAAATAAAATTCATATAAAGGTACGTACATACTATATATTAAATATAATTCTATAATACTTATAGAATTCAAAATCAAAATATTGTTTTTGATTAAAAGTAAGAAAATTCGTATAATTATGAATATACACTATGTACTAAGTCTAATTAAAAAATGCTGATATAATTCAAAACCAGAACATGGATAAAAATTAGGAAAATTCATATAATGATGAGTACACACTGTATACTAAATCTACTTAAAGATTACAAATAGAGTTCAAAATCAGAACATTATTTGTTTTTGTAAATAATTAAGAAAATTCATGTAATGTGCTTTCAGACTATGTACTAAATCTACTTAATGAATACTTATAGAATTAAAAACCAGAAGATTTTTTTTAGTTATAAATTAAGAAAACTCATATAATAATATATATACACTATATACTAAGTCTAATTAAAAAATGCTCTTATAATTCAAAACCAGAACTTGGATAAAAATTAAGAAAATTCATATAATGGTGAGTACACACTGTGTACTAAATCTACTTAAAAATACAAATAGAGTTCAAAATTAGAATATTGTTTGTTTTTATAAATAATTAAGAAAATTCATGTAATGTGGTTTCAGACTATGTACTAAATCTATTTAAAGAATACTTATAGAATTCAAAACCAGAACATGGATAAAAATTAAGAAAATTAATATAATGGTGGGTACACACAGTGTAGTAAATCTACTTAAAGAATACTAATAGAGTTTAAAATTAGAAGATTGTTTGTTTTTATAAATAATTAAGAAAATTCATATGGTACGTGCGTACACACTATATACTAAATTATAAAATTTAAAAAGAATGGAAAATTGATATTGTTAAAAATTAATAAAAGTCATATAATGTTACATACACACTATATACTAAATCTACATATACTATAATTGTTGACATTTGCGTATTGCATTCATTAATTTTGCTTTGTTTCTGGAAACTGAAAGTTTACAATAAACAATAATTAATGCGACATAT
Organism: Nicrophorus vespilloides; assembly: GCF_001412225.1. Classification (NCBI taxonomy): domain Eukaryota; kingdom Metazoa; phylum Arthropoda; class Insecta; order Coleoptera; family Silphidae; genus Nicrophorus; species Nicrophorus vespilloides. Next base: position 52,598 of record NW_017097762.1, read on the forward strand.
GAAATGTTGGGCATTCTTCGAAGAAATTATAATTTCTTGAGGGCGATGCATAAATCTCCGGAGGAAACAAAAGCGTGTGTCAATTTTTATTCTTTTCTGTGAATTGCGAAGAAAGGAATCACACGACCGAAAAAAAAAACAAAAAATGTAACTTTCATGGTGCGCAGTCAGCAGCACTGAAAGAGAAGAAGAAGAAAAAAAAACAATAATTTTGTGGCATTTGTTATGTCTGCGTTGACATGCATTTCGCATTTCGAATGCGGTTGTTTTCGTTCCACGTGTTTCTTTTTTCGGACGACCTGCGACTCCTTCCTCAGCGTCGTTTCGGTAATTTCGGGGGTGAGTTATGACGGAAAGGGCGCGTCGGGGTCGAAGGAAGAAAAAAAAAACACATGTTGGATTTGTGTGTTCGACGTGTGTCGGTCGACCTTTCCTCCTCCTCCTCCTCCTTCTACTTCTTCTTCAACCCGACAGGATCAGCGTGGGCTCGTGCAACTTCTGTGCGATCGTGTGTTGTTTTTTCCACTTCTGATGGTTGTCGTTTCCATGGTTTTGAGTCTACGACTTCCGCCCTTTTCGCCACGCCACACATACGCGACGACAATATTTCAAAATATACATACAAAAAAAAATGAATCATTTTTATCGTCCTGGCAACGCATTCATAATATTTTGCCGGATTCCGTTAGTTTCCTAGAAAAAAAAAACAAAATCCTTTTATAGTTAATATTTTATTAGATGTGAAATGATAGAAACATGTGTTGATTCATACATTATAAGAAATGAATAAAAACTAAATATTTATGTAAAATAAAATAAAAGTATACTCGGTCCTCTTTTTATGCGTACTCTTTTTATGCGGTGTTGAAATTATATTTAATAACTATTTTGGGCCATTTTGACACGTTTTGACACAAATTGGCAAACCATTTCATCGAAATATATGATAATTCTGAACGAGCATTCAAGTTTCAACGCAAGCTTCAGAACTGCATTTCTGGATAACAAGAATTGTACAAAAAAATAACAAAGCCATAGCAAAGTTTAATCACTGATTATATTGTCAAAGGGAAAAAATCAACATGCGAAGTTGAGACTAACTTTACCTGTGAAGAATCATTATCTTCAGGACATAGATCTGATATGCTGACTATCTCTTCTAGTGATGAAAGTGATTTCGAACCAGCTCGCAAATTATGCCGAACAATCTCATATAGCGACTATAATTCTAAAGAAAAAAATGTGAAGAAAGATTAACTTCCATAACAATTTTCTGTATTTTTTTTTGTAAAATTTTTCCGTATAAATTTAGAAGGAATTTGTTAAGATTTTATTTTTCTGAAATTTAATAAACTTGTCTATGATTGTTAACGTTTTTATAAAATTATGAATAAACATTTCAGAAAGAATATAGTAAGACTAATTATTTTTCTGAAATTTAATAATCCCTTTTTTTTATGCGATTTTCGGTATATTGTAACTCATTGATTTAGTTTTATGCGGTTTTAAAAATGTATGGAACGTATCCTTTATTTTTATATTATGCGTTTTCCTGTGGAACGTATCTACCGCATAAAAAGAGAACCAAGTGTACAACTAAAATTTGAATTATTTTTTCTAATATTTATAAGCAAAACTGAAGATCAATGTTTCTTTGACGCTGTTGCAGGAGAAGGATTAAAAACAATTTGTAGTGAATCGTGCGTGAATTAGATTACAAGAGTACTTAATGAAAGTTTCGTGTAAATCTTGGGAGTCTAAAGTAGAAGAAAACCCGTCGAGTCGGTCACAATTGCAATTCGATTCAAGGTTTTGAGCCGTTTAAATCCGAAGAAACGAGCAACGAAACCCAAATCTAATTATGATAATTCCAAACCGGACCCCGACGTTCATTAAGTCATTCCGTTCTTGTTTTCTCTCTTTATTTTCTTGGGTCCTTTTATTGACGAATGAAAATGTCCTCGATGACGCAAATCCATTAGCGCTACAAGTGGAACTTCTTCTCTTCTTTTTTTTTTTGGTATATTTATATCCTTTCCTACGCGTCCCAATTCGGAGGAGACAGAAACAAAGAGAAGTCTTTCCAAACAACAACAAAGACGTACAAAACACACAGAAGATGAAGAGGCAAGAAGAAGTGAAAAAAAAAAGGCGATACAGAAGACACAAAGGAAAACCGTCGACGACATATTTCCGTAATTATCGCGACCGCACGAAATTTATGTTATAAACGATATTTACACTACGTCCTCGTTTACTTTTCCTCCTCCGACTTGTTCCGTTTCTCTCTCTCTTCGTTTTTTTTTTCTGTATTTGTTTTGTTTTGTTATCCTCTTTCTTTTTCTGATTTCTGATGGCGAGCGAGGAGATGCATGCAAGAAGGGTCAACTTGTCGTAATCCTTGACCCAGAGTTATCTAAGCGCACGCTCTTATTCGCCGTTATCTATGACCGTCGTCGCGAGAAGTCGTAGACGTGTCGCGACTCGACCACTCTTAATTACACACAAACTCCTCTATACGCTCGGATTCAGACGATAAGTGGAATTTCGTTGTTTTTTTCTTCTTGTTTTTTTCAGAAGAAATCTTGTTTACACGATTTCATCATCCGCCTCAACCCTCTGATACTCATTTAGTATTTGCTTTTTAAATATGAAATGTAATAAAAACAAACGATAGATTTCACGGTGTCCTTGATATTAAACCAAATGTAGGTTAGTTCGTTACACTTTGATTAGATGAGGTTAGGCTAGGTCAAGTTATTTTATTTTACTTATATTTCAGTTTAATTTAGATATTGAACTTTTTAAAAAAATTTAATTTAAAAGATAGTGTGTACGCACCATTATATGAATTTTCTTCATTTCTAAGCAAAAACAATCTTCTGATTTTGAATTCTATCTGTTTTCTAAAAATAGATTTAGTATATAGTGCGTGCACATCATTATATTATTTTTTTTTACAAAACAAATTTTCTAATTTTTCTATTAAAACACTTTGGTTAGACTAGGTCAAGTTATTTTACAAAAAAATAATTAGTTTAAATACATCTTTAATATACTTGTATTTCAGTTTAATTTAGATGTTTAACTTATGTTTAATTTAATTTAAAAAATAATGTAAACATAGTGTGTACGCACCTTTATATGAATTTTCTTAATTAGTAACCAACAAGAATCTTCCGGTTTTGAATTCTATAAGCATTCTTTAATTAAATTTAGTACATAGTGTATATACATTATTATATGAATTTTCTTAATTTTTAAACAAAACCAATCTTCTGATTTTGAATTCTATCTGTATTCTATAAATAGATTTAGTGCGTGCACACCGTTATATTATTTTTTTTTCTACAAAACAAATTTTCTAATTTTTCTCTTAATACACTTTGATTAGATTAGGTTAGACTAGGTCAAGTTATTTTACAAAAAAATAATTAGTTTAAATACATCTCTAATATACTTGTATTTCAGTTTAATTTAGATGTTTAACTTATGTTTAATTTAATTTCAAAAATAATATAAACATAGTGTGTACGCACCTTTATATAAATTTTCTTAATTAGTAACCAACAAGAATTTTCCAGTTTTGAATTCTATAAGCATTCTTTAATTAAATTTAATACATAGTGTATATAAATTATTATATGAATTTTCTTAATTTTTAAACAAAAACAATGTTCTGATTTTGAATTCTATCTGTATTCTATAAATATATTTAGTATATAGTGAGTGCACATCATTATATTATTATTTTTTACAAAACTAATTTTCTAATTTTTTCTATGAATTTAGATGAGATTGGACAAGGTCAAATTATTTTACGAAAAATTTAATTAGTTTAAATACATGCACAATCTAAATGTATTTTAGTTTAATTTAGATGTTTAACATAATTTTTCTTTAATTTAATTTTAAAAAAATACATTTTTACACTTGTAACTTTTCATAATTATTTAATTAGAAAAAATAATTCTTTGACACTTATACAACATTAATTAAATACTTTTGTATTCTAATTCACTATTTTTTTAATTAATTATATTTATTATCATTAAGATATCTTCAAATCTAATTAATATATGATTTGCTACAAAATTTTATTAAACACTAACTTTTTTTGCTCAATAATTATTAAAATTTATACATAATTGGATTATTAACTTCGGAAATTATACAAAAATTCGTTCGTAATCAAATTTAGTAAAACTAGTTTATACTACCTGGAAGGCACATCGAAACTGATCCGAGTGGTCTAGAAAAACCATTAGCATATTCATATGATCTAGGAAAGCTTTAAAGATTCTAACACCTGTTGAAGGTGCAAAAAACTCTTTGGGAAGAACCGAATTTAACACTTTATTTTTGCACATCTGCTCGCATGTTCGCAATACCTTTAATTTAGAAGAAATTTCTAAAATTGGTGATTTAAAATACACCTTTTCTCTGACACGAGTAAAAAAAATATAGACATAAAACTCATATTAAATCACAAAATGAAAATTGGAAGTTCCAAATACATTTTTTTTTAAATTTATATATTGAAAAATCTACGCACATTTGTGGTATAACAATGTAAAAAAAATACGTGAAAATCATACAATTACTTGGATATAACTCAGGTAAATTATGTGAAATGTCCTTACATTATTTATAATTGTCATATTTTCATCATTTTTTATTGTTTGTTTCCATAGCAACTATTTTCTTATTATAACTGTATTAATTAAATTGTATTACATAAAATATTAATGTCAACATTGTCGTTGTTTGTTTCCATAGCAACTATTATCTTCTTCTATTAATGACACTCTATTACATAAAATAATAATGTCGTATATTGAACAGTTTTCTAACTTGTTTCTAAATCAACTTTTTTTTGTCAATTAATGAAAAACTACTTACAAAAATTAGTAAATATTCTTTTCAATCCTCGTGAATTTTTTAGTAATGTTTTGTGATTTCTTTAATAATATAAAATTATATTCAATTACATCTACTAAAGCTAATGAATTCACTAATATTAGTGAATTGTATTGTAATCTGTCAAGGCTATTAATTAAATCATTCAAAATTAATTAATTTAGTATTAGTAAACTCTTCAATTCTTGCAATATCCTTAAATTATTTATAACTGTCATATTTTCATCATTGTTGTTTGTTTCCATAGCAACTATTTTCTTCTTATAACTATATTTATAACTATAGTTTGTTTCCATAGCAACTATTATTTTCTTCTATTAATGACACTCTGTTACATAATATAATAATGTCGTGTATTGAACAGTTTTCTAACTTCTTTCTAAATAAACATTTTTTTTTTCATTTAAAGAAATACTACTTAGTTAAATTATTAAATATTCTTTTCAATCCTCGTCAATTAATTAAAGAATTTCTTTGGTAATGTTTTTTGATTTCTTCAATAATATAAAATTATATTCAATTACATCTACTAAACCTAATTAAATCACTAATATTAGTCATTCAAACTAAATAAATTTAGTAATATTAGTAAACTTTTCATTTCTTGGACGAAGTAAAGATTATCAATGAATTTTTTTCTTATGAATTTGCTAATGTTAGTAAAATCTTTATTTCTTGAATGGTTCTTGAATTGTTGTGTGTATCTGCAAAAACGGTCTTTAATTTTATCTTATCATAAACTTAACGCTTCCAGCACCTTTCTTGAATGGTGAAAAATCTTATCGTCGATATTACTCTAACTTTCTGCCTGAGGCTAAAGCATACAAACTTGGGTTTGATGTTTGCCCATAAACCAAATGAATTCCAATAATAATAATTACCTATTAGATATAATGATGAATTAATGGGTGGATAGATGTTGAGGAGGATTCGAGGACTCAAGGTGTTTGCTTTTCCGACCGCAATAGAAAACAAACTACTAGACCAGAGCCGATCATTATCTAATCAAACATGTAATATAATTTGATCTACGTAGGTCCACGCCTACGGGACTGAGCTTTCGGGTGAAAAAAAAAAAGAGAAAAAACACACCAACGCCGAAGAAGAAGCTTGCCTTTAATCTTCGGTGTTGCTTTCCGTTGCTGTTTGAATCTGGGGCCCCTGCGGCCCCTAGGTATAATTACGAATGTGTGTGTAGAGGTAAGATTGGGCCTCCTCAACATTGGACCAAAAGAAAACAACACCTCTCCCGCTCGTTTCTCTCGCGCGGCGCTCTATAATTACATAACAGCAGGTGATGAATATCTGGCCTGTCGTGCCAACAGATTAGCACCTTAACTAGGGGGGGGGGGATACCGAAAATCAGGGTCGATCCTGGCGAGGGCAGCAGCGGTTTCCTTCACGCTCCACTTCGCTATTTATTTATTTATGATAATTCTCGATGGCCGACCATTACGTCGGCCCAAGACAAAAACCCTAATCAAACAACCTTCATCGGTTTTTATCTTCACCTCAATATGTGTGTGTGTGTGTAATATCCGCGAGCGATCTCATCTCGAAGACCATCCCATCACCCGCAAGGTGCCATGCCACCATCATCATCAAAATCAGTAATTTCCGAGATGCCAACCATCGATGGGAAAACTAATATTTATTCAGGTTCGGCAATCTACTTCGCACCCTCCTTCAGACTGATAAATCCCATGAAAATACATCCCCCCGAGGGAGGAAAACGATCGTAGGGCGAGGTGATATTTCATTGAATCCATGGAAACATTAGTTTAATAAATTTATTTAAATTTGTTTTTCACCATGTCATATATGACATGGGTATATCTGTCAGACGTGCTAACTATTAAATAGTAATCTTGAACTATTTAACCTTTTCAGTTTTGGTATATTGTATAATGGTGTTATATTGGAAATATTTGCTTCATTTGCATCATTTTGGGCAATATACAGTTTGTATGAAGCTGAAAATTCTAAAATTTTGTATTTTTGTACAATAAAAAGTTATTGATATTTCTTGCAAACTTGTTTCACACCATGTCAAATATGGCATAGGTATATCTGTCAGACCTCTCCATTTCTGGTGCTTATTGTGTTGTATAATGATGCTATATTGGCAAACATATTCGCATTATTTAGCACAATATGCAATAGAATCTGAAAAAAGCTGAAAATTCTGAAATTTTGTATTATTTTAAAATCGATATTCTCACTTAAATCTTTACATTATTACATAAGATTTAACCATAATCCAACATTCCTTGAATATTTAAGTTCTTTGGCTTTTATTCTTTATATAATAATTAACAAAATTTATTGCATAACAACATAGACAACGGTTTTTTTTGGCAATATTTGCTTCATTTGCATCATTTAGGACAATATACAGTTTATAATGTACAACTTGAAAAAAAGCTGAAATTTTATATTATTGTACAAAAAATTATTTATATTTCTTGCAAATTGTTTCTCACCATATCAAACATGATATAGGTATATCTGTCACACCTCTCCAGTTCTGGTGCTTATTATATTGTAGAATGGTGCTATATTGGCAATATTTGCATTATTTAGCGCAATATGTAATATAATCTGAAAAAGCTGAAAATTCTGAAAATTTGTATTATTTTAAAATCGATATTCTCACTTAAATCTTTACATTATTAGATAAGATTTAATCACAATACAACATTTCTTGAATATTTAACTTGTTTGGCATTTATTCTTTATATAATAATTAACAAAATTTATTGCATAACAACATAGAAAGGGTTTTTTGGCAATATTTACTTCATTTGCATCATATAGGGCAATATACAGTTTGTAATGTACAACCTGAAAAAAGCTGAAAATTCTGAAATTTTGTATTATTGTACAAAAAAATATTGATATTTCTTGCAAACTTGTTTCTCACCATGTCAAACATGACATAGGTATATCTGTCAGACCTCTCAAGTTCTGGTGTTTATTGTATTGTATAATGGCGTACGACCTGAAAAAAGCTGAAAATTCTGAAATTTTGCATTTACATTAGAGTTAATACAACATTCCCTAAATACTTAAATTATTTGACACATAATAACTATACCTTCTAACATACATTTAATCTTTATATAACAATAAATAAAATTGTAATTGTATAACAACATACAAAATGTTTTTTTTATATATTTTTATAGAAAACTCTATATGAACATATTTTCTACATAATATAAACAATTTTTCAATTATCATATTTTATCTTATATCATACATTAATGAGATTTAAACGTTTACTAAATGCATTGTCGATTGATAAAACTTAAATTTGTAGATGAAAACTGCGTGAATGTTATTTGCAGTGTAAACAGAACGTTATCAGAAGGACTAACACCTACGAAGAGAAGTGTTTATAGCTTTTGCACGGTGGCCAAACATTGCGCAAGATATGTTTTGGAAGGTGCCGAAAAACGGCGTGAGATTATTATATTCTGAGTGCAAATTTCTGCAAACAAATACGCGTCGTAGCGAATGGAACGTGCGAAAATGAAACACCACAAACAAAATATGTGTATATATAAAAGAAGTAAGATTTGTTTGATCTACGATTTCAACGTTTCCGACACCTCAGATAATGTTCACACGTTAAGTAAAATGTATTAATGATATAGAACTTTGCTTGAAAACTATTGATTTTCGTTAAAACAATATGAGATAATTACATAACACATATTAGTTAACAATTAATAAGCACGCAGTATTTCAATTATATCAAATTAAATAAATTATTGAAACATACAAATACTCTAAAATGGTAGTAGTAGTACTGCGACCCAATTCTTTATTCATTCAATGACAGCTGTCACTTTATATCGAATTTATTGACACATTTATGACAGCTGTCATTTCATGAACCAATTATGGGTCGCGACTCTAGATCAGTGTTTTTCAACCTATTTGGTGCACACAATGTACTAATTTTTGATGATGCCAAGTGGGCCATTATTATATTTGTTTAGAAAATGTCCAGGAAACAGAAATTACCCTTTAATATGGCATAAATTGTTAAGGGATAAATTTTGAAAGTCCATACCATCTGATGTTGTCTGTATTTAGGAATTGAAGAGGAATTCAAAGGGTTAAAATTAGCATTATGTTGATGACAATATACATGTCAAGTGTATTAATTTTTATTTTGATCTAATTGGTAAAAGAATTATCCAAATTGGGAGCAGTCCTGCGAAAGCAGTGATATTTAATTAAAGGAGCTGCAGGGATCTAAGGCCGAGATTGCATTCCGAAAGGTACGTAACACTTCTTGAGAACACATACACACAGAGATACATTCAAGCGGTAAGTGGTGCTATTGCGTAACGGTCTTGTGCAGGCGGTTTCTGGTCTTGTCTGGAAGCAGAAACAGAAAGACAGAGAGAGAGAGAGAGATCCAGATGTATTTCAACTTTTCCGACGAAAGCGCGGAATTTATGGACGACGGCCCCAGGGACACGTCGGGCCCCAGAGCGATCACGCGCCTTCCCTCCACTCTCTTGTGCTATGCTGTGCACCTTCCGACCTCACCTCTTCATCTCCTCACCACACCACAAGCAAGAAAGCCTCGCATTCGCGTTCTATCTACATCGATTTAATAGCTTGCCACCCGCCTGACCCATTGTCTGCCGTTACCATTCCGAAGGCTGCACGTTACCATTTTTTGGCCATTGTCCTTTCCGCAACACCCACCGAATAATGCACGAGACACAACAGCGCGCAACAACGGAACGCGTGTCGATCGAACGGAACGATTAGGGAATTCAATTGGCAATTAACGAGAACCGACCGAGAAAGTTGGACCAAAGAGAGAGAGAGAAAAAAATATATTAATGTGCGATTTAAAAAGCTATAAAACATTCCAATAGCAGATTCCATTTGAGATTAACAATACTTCGTTAAAATTACAAAAAAAAAGCTATCATTTGGGAACTATTCCAAATGATGATACACCTACACCTGTTTAATTCATTGTTCAAATTTGAAGACCAGAAAATTATTGTTATTATCATCATGTTACGTATAATAAAAGTATAACTAAACCTATTTTTCATATTAAACTCACAGTTTGTACCAGGATTTTCCAAACTATGCTAAGTTAATAGGAGTTTCGTTAAAACCTGGAATTTCTCATATTTTTTCCTTTTTTTTTTTAATTTTATGATTATTTGTTATTATTACCTAGCTTACAAAATAAACAAGATGTGAAATGAAAATTTCAGAAATTACGAAGTATTCCTGCAACAAAGGAAGAATGCGGTTACGAAATTTTTTCTGTAACAAAAGTTGCGTATTGTTCATTACTTCTTCAGTTTTTCATGATTTACTCAACAACTACGAGTGCTAATTATATCATTGAAATCTCAAATTAAAGCTGAAAGCATCACCTTTCCAACAAACTTTGGTCTCACATCCGTTCATTTGGTACGAGCTGTGAAAAGTGTCGATGCTGAAAAGAAACGTCTTCACATTTTCTTCAATTTCAGGATAACCACGTATGATAATTACATAATTCAATAAGAATTGTAAACTGGAGATTGTCAGCTTTCAAAAGAGCCCTGAAAATTAAGGATATTTTGCTTTTCTCATTTTCATAATTCGATATTTCTAGGCAACCAAACATACAATTATTGACCAATTTCTGTTAATAGAAGAAAAAAAAAATAATTTTCTTTAATTACTCAAAAATTAATTAACTTTTCGCTTATTTTATTGTGGGTTAGCGTTGTGGAACTCGTTATGTTATGAAACAAACATAGTCATCCGTAGAGTATTCAATTTTTCATTGTTTTTCTTAATTACTCGATAGATAGATTCTCTTTTTCATTTTGATTATTGCATAAGAAGGGCGTCATCGTTATGCAACGAATTATGTAAAAAAAAGTTGTTACATGTTCTTTACGTAACCGAGAAATAACGATTTTCTATGTTTTCACATTTTGTTGAATTGCTTTACAATCTCCTAAGCTAATTAAATCATCGGAGACTTAAATTAAAGTTTAAAGTCTCCCCTTTCCATCGAGCTCACTTGCAGCTTTCTGCTGTCATGCATTCGTCTGTTAAATATTAATTATGAAAAGTATACGGTGGTAATGAAATAATAACAAGATTTGCCAATCCGTGTGATTTAAAATAATGTTATTTTTGGGTTAATTTGTTCTTCGGTGAGCAATTATGTCTATAACGAGTGGAGGATGCAAGTTTGTACGTGCTTGTATCTGTGTGTGTGTTTGTTTATTTTTGCAATTATCACCGAAAGTGTTTGGTCTAATAACAGGGTTAAGAGACTGAAGACTCGTTAGCGATCCGATAATTTATGTGTACTTTTTCGGGTAGAAAAAAAAAGAGGAGAAGAAGGGAAGCACCGATCCGACACAATGGCACATCCAGTCCGCGTCTGCAGCGGCGTTGAAACAATAATCTGCTTAAAATTACAACCATCTGCAGGGATGAAGAAAACCCGGGCGAATCCTATCATTAGTTTGTTTTTGGGTGTGCCAAAAACAAACACATTTTCGGCGAATGGGAACAAAAACTCACGTGCGAACAACGCAAATACAAACGATGTTGCAATTATTCGGTCAGCAAAACAACGAAGAAGTTGTTCTATGCAATCTACGAAAATGAATCTAGCAAATTATATAGACTGGCTACTTTTTAAGTAAATGATAGCGCATCCGTTCCGAAAGTCATCTCTCCGGACTGTAGATAATTAAGAGCAGACTTTGTTGAGTTGTTGATGAAGATAAAATCACGACAACCATAATCCCGAGAGTGTTAAAATCCCGACACCAACTTTTATTAATTGATATAAACGTAATAGAAATGATATCCATGAAGTCTTTTAGTCCACACGTCTTATTGTATAAACAAATACATAAGTACAAAAAAACCTACATCGATACTCCTTTGATACTGTCGGGATTTCCATAATGTCGGGATTTTAACACTATCCACATAATCCCGATAGTATTAAAATCCCGACACCAACTTTTATTATTTGATATAGACGTAATAGAAATGACATCCATGAAGTCTTTTAGTCCGCACGTCTTAATGTATATACAAATACATAAGTACAAAAAAACCTACACTGAGACTCCTTTGATACTGTCGGGATTTTAACACTGTCCCCATAATGCCGATAGTGTTAAAATCCCGACACCAACTTTTATTATTTTATATAGACGTAATAGAAATGACATCCATGAAGTCTTTAGTCCACACGTCTTATTGTATATACAAATACATAAGTACTAAGAAACCTCCACCGGCACTCATTTGATACTGTCGGGATTTCCATAATGTCGGGATTTTAACACTGTCCCCATAATCTCGATAGTGTTAAAATCCCGACACCAACTTTTATTATTTGTTATAAACGTAAAAGAAATAATATCCATGAAGTCTTTTAGTCCACACGTCTTATTGTATATACAAATACATAAGTACTGTTGGGATTTCGATAATGTCGGGATTTTAACACTGTCCCCATAATCCTGATAGTGTTAAAATCCCGACACCAACTTTTATTATTTGATATAGACGTAATAGAAATGATATCCATGAAGTCTTTTAGTCCTCACGTCTTGTTGTATATACAAATACATAAGTACAAAGAAACCTTCAACGAGACTCTTGATACTGTCGGGATTTCCATAATGTCGGGATTTTAACACTGTGCCCATAATTCCGGTAGTGTTAAAATCCCGACACCAACTTTTATTATTTGATATAGACGTAATAGAAATGACATCCATGAAGTCTTTTAGTCCACACGTCTTATTGTATATACAAATACATAAGTACTAAGAAACCTACACCGAGACTCCTTTGATACTGTCGGGATTTTAACACTGTCCCCATAATCCTGATAGTGTTAAAATCCCGACATGAACTTTTATTATTTGATATAGACGTAATAGAAATGACATCCATGAAGTCTTTTAGTC
>NW_017097763.1:0-2605 GCF_001412225.1 Nicrophorus vespilloides
TTATATACTTTTTAGCAGTAGTGGGGATACGGTATTAAGCTCTATTGAACCCTGATGTACACAGGTAATTTCCTAGAAGCGCCCCAATTATATTGCAGATGTAAAAAAATACCTAGAATTACAAAACTGGTTAATTCCTTAAGTTTAAAAAGATTTAATGTAAAGTTATCCATAGGTTCTATAATTTTTTTGACGAATTTGTTAAAAAGAAGATAATTATAAAAAATAATAATATGCTTCTGTTAGTAAAAGACATTGTATATTTAAAGACTTTTCTTAAAATCTTCTTTGTTTTGAATTTTTAAATATAAAATGAAATTACTGCTATATATATTTTAGGTCGATGAATTTTTTTTTGAAGAATGCCTTGATTTTTTTTTAAATTATAAGAATCATCAAATTAGTGGAAAGGGAAAGTTCTATGGACTGAACTTTACGCGACTTTCCGTTCTACCTGGATATTTTTAGTCTGAAATCTATAAAGTATGGTAGATAGGTTACCTACCGTTATTAAGTTCGACTGTTTCTAACATTATTTTAGTATTTTAGAAATCGTTCATAGAAAAAATTGCACTATGTTATTTATTTATATTTTCTTAGCGCGTACATTTAGATCGCATATAAAAAAATACCGTGTAAATTGTGTTCTAATTTACGCGTAAAAAATACTCTAGCGTAAAAATACAAGTAAATTCAGGGACACCTGTAACAAAATTTATTGGATTCTGTTTAATATTACATGAATTATAATATAGACTTCTATAGCAGTGTCTGTCAAACTATATGAAAAGTTTTTAAATTATAGGTAAAATATATGATTATAGGATTTAGAACAAATTAAACTAAAGCCTATTTAAAAACCAAAATGAGTATTATTCATTATATTTGTCGTTTAGCTATTGTAGAATCAAAATGCCACTGTATATAATAACTTAATTTCAAATCAGTTTTAAAGAAATAAATTTGCAATAATGTTTGCAATATATATTTGTGTTTAATATGCAAACATAAGATTTGTAGTAAATTTAATAAATTATTTTTACAGAATATGAAATAAATATTACAATGTTATTACAGTGGAACCCCTCTTAACGAGCACCTCGTATAACAAGCATTTTGCTTAACGAGCAAAATTAATTGTAAAAAAAATGACTTGCTTAACGAGCAACGTTTCGCATAAGGAGTGACGATGAGAAGACAAGTCCAGGTACGCGCCTGCTACCTCATTTTTAAAACTTGTGTGCACATATTATGTGTATTTTTGAATATGTTTCACTATACGAGTAAAAATCTGGAGTTTTTGGAACGGATTAAACTTGTTAAGCGAGGTTCTGTATACAAATTTAAATATTATTTATATAGGTGCAGGTAATAAGTTATACATATTTTTTATTAATAAATTCATGACAAAAAAATGTTTCATTCAAAAAGTTGTTTATTTAACCCAATATTGGATTTATTTTGTTGAGATTTTTATTTAGTGTAAAAAGTTTAGCATACACTGCTATAGAAGATTGATACACATATTTATAAGATTTTTCAAATATATCGGAATAAATAAGAGTGTCCTAAACTTATTATAAAGAAATTTCTTTTATAAATGATATAACTATGTAGAGTTACTAATATCATAATTTTATAAACAGAAACATAGAATTATTATGTTTGTCAACTCAAAGAACTAAAAAAGTATAAATTAGGTTAGGGGATAAAATTGTAAATATGTGAATAGTAAACTCATAGATAAAGTCATTTATTATAATTAATAATTCATATTATGAAACAGTATTTAGGAGACTTCAATCGTCAAAGCTTATACAGCTATAAAATAATTCTTTGCCATTGTCCAGGGATTCCAACACAGAAAGCTCATTCTTCAACTGAGTTATTTTCTTGTCGTTCTTCTCTACAGCTTTCATCATCACTTTCGTTGCAGATGATCCGCCCCTGCATCTGGTCATCATGCAACATTGCATCTTCAAATTATTGTTTTCCTCTTGAAGCTTGGTCAACTTAAGGGCGTAGATTTTCTTGTTCTGTTCGTGACTCATCTTGGAAAGTTCAACTAGAAATGTTTAACTTTGCAAGTGAAACACTCGCTTTTATATACATTTTAGCAGTAGTGGGGAAACGGTATTAAGCTCGATTGAACCCTGATGTACACAGGTAATTTCCTAGAAGCGCCTCTATTATATTACAGCTGTAAAAAAAATACCTAAAATTACAAAACTGGTTAATTCCTTAAGTTTAAAAAGATTTAATGTAAAATTATCCATAGGTTCTATAATTTATTGACGAATTTGTTAAAAAGAAGATAATTATAAAAAATAATAATATGCTTCTTGTAGTAAAATGTAACAGAAGTTATGAAATTATTTTAATGTTTAGTGTAGTAAAACATTTGTATATTTAAAGACCTTTCTTAAAATCTTCTTTGTTTTGAATATTTAAATATAAAATGAAATTACTGCTATATATATTTTAGGTCGATGAATTTTTTTTTGAAGAATGCCTTGATTTATTTTAAAATTATAAGAATCATCAAATTAGTGAAAAGGGAAAGTTCTGAACTTTACGCGAATTTCCGTTCTACCTGGATATTTTT
>NW_017097764.1:0-980 GCF_001412225.1 Nicrophorus vespilloides
AATAATTTAGTAATTTAGTATTATTTTATCGTGTCCCAGGATGGAATATCTTTGGACACTGTGGAATAATTTGTAGCTTTGTCTAGATTAAAGTCAGTGTATCAAAAAAAAAAACAAAATAAGTAGGCATGGAGCGGAACGATTTCCCGTCGGAAATCTTCCTATAAATACAAATTTAACTAAAAACATAATTCTATGACAATAATAACCCAACTAAAATTGATTTTGACGACACTATGAAGTCGTTGTGTATTGTGTCGTTCGTCACGTACCAGGCGGCCTGCACCAGGGTGCACAGGCACTTGGACTGGAAGCGTTGCAGGATCTCGATGTTGGAATTGCTAGCTGTTCCCCAAAGCTGGAAGTCGTACGTCCACGCCGGCTTCAGCACTGTCTTGTAAATTAATAGTTTATAATCGAGGGATAGTGGAGATATTTTGCCGTACAATTTCGCGAACTTGATGCCCAGTTGCTTCCTCTTGGTTGCGATGTGCTTCTTCCACGTGAGTAGTGTAATTAATAGTATTTATTTAACACTTAGATCTTTTAGTATCTTTTAGTATCTTTTTCTGGACATCATGTTTATATTTTGATGTTCGACGTGAATGACCCGGAGTGAGAATCTCCTACGAGTATGAATCAGAGGACTGCCGGGTTTTTCATAATGAAGGGNNNTTTTATTTGGTTGGCACAAAATTAATGTCATAATTTGAATTGGCTGCCATTTTTGCAAATGGTGCCGAATGTCACTGTGATTTGATATTTATGATGTAGATATATAGTGAATTAGTTGTCATCAAGTCATGGAGCGGTACACACCTCAATAACGTGGATTTATTTTTTACTGCTTATTTGACAAATTTTCAGTCTGTTGTTTTAATGCAACGTGAATGAGCAATGAAGCCCATTTCCACTTAAGTGGTTATCTTAACAAACAAAATTTGCGTTTCTGGGGCACAGATAATCCACATGTAATGCAA
>NW_017097764.1:985-2481 GCF_001412225.1 Nicrophorus vespilloides
TCGGGAAACTTTACTTTTGCGCCACCTAATATATGTATGTCTCACATTTTTTGTATGATTTATTGTGGCAATTTATATGTTTTTTGTGTCTCTGGGTGGAAAGACTTAGGACAATAGCCCTTTGGTCACATATGTGATCAATAAATATTATTAAACCAATATCGCCATCTGCTGAAAGCAAATATATTAAACGGAGAAAAAAAGCAGTTTTTTTAAATATCTCAACAACAGCACCTGACAACATCGTAGACACGTGGCAGCAATATAAAGAATCATCTGGAGCTGACTGGTCACATGGAGCCGACCTGTCGCCTGTAGCTGACTCGTCACATAGAGCCGACCAGTCACCTGGAGCTGACCCGTCACATGGAGTTGACCCGTCACATGGAGCCGACCAGTCACTTGGACCTGACCCGTCACATGGAGCTGACCAGTCACCTGGAGCTGACCCGTCGCCTGAAGCTGACCTGTCACCTGGAACCTTTCCCTTCCGAAAAGTCAATAATGATTTAAATTTTTATGTAAACTTTGGCAAATTGCATACAAAGCAAATTGCAAATTGCACCTCATGTGGACAAATATCATTATCAACACTTTGGAGAGCGAGAACGAATATATTTGCACATCTTCGGAGACTTCAGGGAAGAAGGGTATTCCCCAGACGAGTGTGAGTGTAACACTTCAGCCGGATAGATTGTCATTCAGAATTCAGCATTCAGATGAAGAACATTGACATTAAGAGATGGAGACGGAGAGAACTGGATCGCCATAGATGCTGTGAATCAAAGCTGACTTGGATCACTGTACGATATTCTGCCTTTTACTGAGATTATTGGAATAATGTTGGTGGTTAATTGTAACAATGACTAAAATATTAAATGTTTAATCCTAAAATAATAATAATCTTTTTTACAACAGACACATAAGCGTAAAAGAAAATATTTTTATTCAATAATAATAACAACAATTAAACAAAAAAAATAATACTGCTGCAAAAAGATAGGGCATAGATTTTTCTACCCTTTTTAATCATATTGTGGCGCTGACTTCTGCCCGGATATGATGTCACGTACCAACCCGGTACGGTACGCCCTACTACAGCCTGTAACTCTCTCTTGTAACCTGTATCTCGCTCTCTCTGTGTACCGTGATCCGAATAAAGAGACTTGTGAACGCCGCCATTGTGGAAGTTAATCTACAATCTTTCCTCTCCAATCCATATAACTGATCTTCTCCAAAATGCAAATGCAATCACTTACATCCATCCATCCCCGCATCCTCACACAATCGTCACAACCATTATTATTATCATCATCGCTTCTTTTCACCAGGAAAGACGACTATTACAACTATGATAATGAAGATGATGATGATGATGACGACGAGAAGGAACATGATGCGCCGAGTGTATCGAGCAGGAGATGTAGCAGACATTCCGTGCGACAGCTTCAAAATCGTTTGATATATGATGTGGGATGCTGCAGGCTTTAGGTGCA
>NW_017097765.1:0-1297 GCF_001412225.1 Nicrophorus vespilloides
AGCGACATCTATTAATGAACTTTAAAAAAATGAGAATAATTTCAGTATTTTCGTTAAAATGTCATAAAAGAAACGTTACTATTTTCATCTGCCGCCATTCTTATTCTTTTGAGGTTATACACATTTTCATTCAACTGTTGTATAAAGCAAATCATCTAATTTTATAATTTATACTATCTTTTGCTATATCTTCGTTAACTAATTAATGAATCACTCAAATATTTATTAGTTTCCTCAATAGTTTTATACTTATATAGACGAGGATTCTCGAGTGATCAGAGTTGGCTACCATCTGCACACAACGTTAGAGCAACATCTATTAATGAACTTTAAAAAAATGAGAATAATTTCAGTACTTCAATATTTTCGTTAAAATGTCATAAAAGAAACGTTACTATTTTCATCTGCCGCCATTCTTATTCTTTTGAAGTTATACAAATTTGCATTCCACTGTTGTATAACGCAAATCATCTAATTTTATAATTTATACTATCTTTTGCTATATCTACGTTAACTAATTAATTAATTACTCAAATAATAATTAGTTTCCTCAATACTTATATAGACGAGGATTATCGAGTGATCAGAGTTGGCTACCATCTGCACACAACGTTAGAGCGACATCTATTAATGAACTTTAAAAAAATGAGAATAATTTCAGTACTTCAGTATTTTATTAAAATGTCATAAAAGAAACGTTACTATTTTCATCTGCCGCCATTCTTGTTCTTTTGAGGTTATACAAATTTGCTTTCCACTGTTATATAACGCAAGTCATATAATTTTATAATTTATACTATCTTTTGCTATATATCTACGTTAACTAATTAATGATTCACTCAAATAATAATTAGTTTCCTCAATAGTTTTATACTTATATAGACGAGGATTATCGAGTGATCAGAGTTAGAGTGACATCTATTAATGAACTTTTAAAAAAATGAGAATAATTTCAGTACTTCAGTATTTTCGTTAAAATGTCATAAAAGAAACGTTACTATTTTCATCAGCCGCCATTCTTGTTCTTTTGAGGTTATACACATTTTCATTCAACTGTTGTATAACGTAAATCATCTAATTTTATAATTTATACTATCTTTTGCTATATCTACGTTAACTAATTAATGAATCACTCAAATAATAATTAGTTTCCTCAATAGTTTTATACTTATATAGACGAGGATTAACGAGTGATCAGAGTTGGCTACCATCTGCACACAACGTTAGAGTGACATCTATTAATGAACTTTAAAAAAATGAGAATAATTTCAGTACTTCAGTATTTTCGTTAAAATGT
>NW_017097766.1:0-1428 GCF_001412225.1 Nicrophorus vespilloides
TTTTGATTTTTGAGAATTAATTTCAATTATATAAAATGTTTAATTCTTTGAAAATTTACATTAAATTTTATTTTATACAAATAAACTTAAATATTAGATCTTATTTTCTACTTACTAAAAATTACTAAATACTTAAAAAATAATGATTTTACTGTTACAATTCAAATCACTGAAAAAATTTCAGGTAATGTTTGAAATCTATTGTTTTTACTTTTTATCCATAATGAATATTTCGTATTTTATTATGCATTGGTAAAAACACTTACAAATTTAATTACAAACATTTTAACAAATAAATTACGAGTTTTGAATACCTATAAAAATATATTTAAATGCATACTTCAATCAATTTTAGAAAATTACGTAGAATATAAAGACACATCATTTTACATAATTATTTAACATAATTTTTAATTAATCTTTTCTTTTAATTAATAACGCAAAATTAAAACAAAAAACATAATTACTTTACACCTATTTATATCTCAAAAAATATGTTTAATATATACATTAAAATGTCAAGTTTTCTAATTAAATTTCTTGACAATTGTGAATTAAAATGATTTAGATTCGATTAAAACAATTTTGAATTATAAGAAAGAAATAACTAGAATTTTTCTTTCAATTTTCTTATTATTTATATGGCTTCTAAGATTATTCTATTTTCATTATAGTTTAGGTAATTGTAAATACTGTAATTGTCTCGAATTTGAACAAGAAAGGGTTTTTTTTTTGAGGACGTCTATGAACTGAGTGATAAGTCAAATATCTTACGTCAATTTGCAAACTTAAACTTTTCTTATACATTTTTGAATATTTTTTAAACAGTTTATAACAATTGTGAGAAACGAATGAATTTTTCCACATTATCACGTATTATTTATTATAAATAGCTTCAAGAATTATTTTTACATATGTATAAGAAATGTATTGGCTGTCGGGATTTCGATATAGTCGGGATTTCAATATATAATATTGCAATATGTCAAATATGACAGCTAATCAAAAATATAATTGTGCATACTTGATTTATTCTCTATAATTTGTCTCAAATTCATTTATTAAGTAAAATAAAATAAGATTTACAAATAAGAAATTCAAATTATTATGGATTCAATTTCAAGAAAGATTTAGTAAATTTTTCTGTCGATTTTATTAATATTTATATGATTTGTAAGTTTTCTATCTTTCTTAATTATTAAATAAAATTCTAATTAAAAAATAATTTAGTTTATGTAATTATATGTTTACCAAACTTTTTATTTTTTGTTACGTTGTAAAATTGAAAATTAATATTTACGGATCAAAGCGTGTAAGCGTTTCGGTTCACACTTAATACTGACATAATCGTTATCCAGATTTTCGTTACCGATGAGCATATTTTTATGTGAGAGCGAAAAAAAAAAGAATATCGAATCGGTTGTTTTA
>NW_017097767.1:0-162884 GCF_001412225.1 Nicrophorus vespilloides
TCCTCGTCATCACTAATATCCTCGTACATTAACTTATTCATTTTTCTAGTTTTGTTGATAGTTTGTGTTGTTACTGCTACAAGTGATTGCAAGAAACTGATGCATTTGCAATGATTTGCTGATCTTTTATAGTACATCCCTTTTGCAAAGGTATTATCAAAATCGCCAACAACCAAAGTGGTTGTGTTTATTTATTGGGGTCGTAAAATCAGGTATATTATTTACATGAATTTTGAAAAACCCATCCTTAGAACCCATAGTAATTAATAGGAGAAAGCTATACCTTTTCTTACAATATTTTTTCGTTTCCTTTAAAAACAAATTTCAATAATTTTATATGTAAAGTAAATGAACATATATCACGTTAAACAAAATTTTGTGTCACGTTACTTTTTTTTACTGCAAATTACAGCCAAATAGCGGAAATAGAAGTGTTATACCAAAAGCTTTGTATTCCCCATATATTCCATTTAATTTCTATGATTATCAAGTTTTATATCTACAAGAAATACATTTGGTACTAATATTATTTTTTTTACATCATGCAATTTTCTTGACAATCAGTTAATCAATGTGAACATTGAGTATATTTAAGATCGCGGTTGACTTTAAATGGATAATATTTCTCGGTGGATAATTACCATTATGATGATTTGATTTTTTAATTTATTGGTTGGCTGTCGTCTTGTATTTTAACTTCAGTAGTATATTGAGGCTCTGCGATTCCACTATTTCCTTTGACTGTGAATCTGCTGCTATCCTTAACACTGTTATTGTCCATCGACTTGGCTGTAGGTCTATATGCTGAACCTCATTCATTTCACTGTCCATCTATGATGAACGATGGCCCTATTGCTGCAAGCACCGAGAGGGCTCACAAAGGGCCTGGCTTTACCAGGGCGACTTAACCATTCGGCTATTAGTCGCCCTGTATATAGATATAAAAATAATTTTAGTAATGTATGTTTGTATGAGCATTATGTTTTTTAATATTATAAATACAAGTAATTGCAAAATAACCTACTTAAATTACTAAGTAATTATTAAGTTTGTAAGAAATTTATTAAAGCAAAACTATTCAGTTTCCGAATTATTAACTAGGTCGTCATTTGAATAATAAACGTTTTACTTCTAGATTTTACGCATCCCGTGGGACGCAGGTTCCACTTGGCAAACGCGAAGGGAAACTACATTATTTAGTTGAACTATGAGAAGTTTCCAAGTGCGCGCCTCGTGTATAATACGCACGTGTACAACATTATTCGTACATAAAATCTTGCGAAACGAGAATACAATTAGGCAAATCTCGCAGAGCGATTTCCGAAGAAAATTCGATTTGCGTATGAGCGACGATTTACATAACCATTTCAGAATTTGTTACCTGAACGTCGGCAATTAATATAAAGCGTTGTGCGGGTATAAAAAACGAGGTGCGGCAACGGTGCTTCATTCAAATGAAGCTCTGCAAGATCCGTTTTCGGATGGACGGCCGGAGGCGGCGTTTAATTACAACATCAATCGGAATTGATTTATTCAATCCTTTGAGCTTCGGAATTATTTATATCAAAAAAAAAGTCGCACACGTGTCTCGCGCAATTAATTCTTATCCCGGAAAACCCAAAACGCTGCTTCCTCTTTCTCATCCTCCAAACCCTTCACATCCTACTTCACCCCATAAGGAAATTAATTTCCAACTATTAAAGCCCATTGGTGGTACGCATTAACTTAAAGCGGAATCCCGCAAATAATCGGCGCCGCCGAAGGGCTTTCACGAAGATTCGCATGCCGTTTATAAGGATAATTCAGTTACTCACAAATACTTCCTTCATTACGAATGATATGAGCGAGTTGATGAAGTTATTTGGACTGAAATCGTTGATTCTTACTAACTTTTAATGCAAATACTTCAATAAATCTAATATTCTTTTTAAAGAAAAAAAAATATGACGTTGCAAACTTGTACTATTTGCATATTGCAATTTGTCAAACAATTGTTATCAAACAGATAATATACAATATACAATATAATTGTCTTAGATGGCCAAAACATAATCCAATTTCTAACAGTGCGGGTTATGGACGAAATCGATTACTCACACTATGCGAGGTATTGCTATATTTATATCTATAATCATGGAAAATCAGTGACGTTAATACGCACTAAAATATTTCGAATTTAAATATTTTTTAGTTAAGAAATGTACAGATTTTTGAAGTTTCTTAACTTGTGGAATATTCCGAAGAACGGTTACACATTAAATTGTATAGACGTGACTCAACACGTTATATCGACACTCAACAATCGCCGCTTCTATGTGGGTAGGATCATAAAACTTAAATAAAGAAACGAGGGAAGAACACTTACTTCCTAATTATTAACTTAATAGGAGAATGTAACTCTTAGTTAATAATTCATAAGATCAACACTTGTATAGTTGACTGAAATATTATATATATACAATATATCTAATTAAGAAACCCAAGACCAGAGATTTCTTAATCCCGGGACACAAATAAATATACAAGCGTAAAAAGGCTATTTCCCAAAACAAACAAAATATTAGGTGTTAACATAAGTCCTGTCTGTTTTACAAATTAAAAATTTGCACCAAAAGTAAAAAAAATAGGAAAAGTTATTAGACATTCGTAAGAACATTTTGTGCTCTACAAGATATTGTGTTTACCTTTACGTTACAACCATTATTTTATTGAATTACGCGCCTTCAATATGAAATAACAAGTAGAAAAAGTGACACCTCCTTCTGTTCGCGTTCAATCAAGGGAATAAAGCTTCAAAGCTATTCTTGCATAGTGTACGGTGAAGCTCGTTGATGGTTTTAAAATTGTTAATTATTAAATAGTGACAAACTGCGAATTTGTGACTAATTTGTTATAATTTTATGTTATTGTGTCTTATCCTTTTCATTTATGTTAACAGCCAATAGTTTATTTGGTATGTATTTTTTTTATCGTTTTGTACATGTTTCTGATATGTCCTCGTAAAATTGCTTTTTTATATCATTTTTGTTTTTCTAGATTCGCGGATCGTTTATAGTTCGATGAGCAATCCGGAAGCGAAAACGTGGAAAATTTGTTGATTAGTAGATTGGTTCGATGTTGATGCGCGATGGAAAGTCGTGAGAGGCCAAATCAAAATCCGTCCTGGTTTAATTTTTAATCGGGCGGAAATATCGCAGAAGCAAACTGTTCGCTTTTCGAATTTCGTATTTATATTTCATTAGTTTCGGCTTCTATCCGCAATCAATATCGATTGAGAATTATAAATGGCTAAATAATTAATCCCGACTGCGGGATGCCAACCATTAATTGATGATTGATCGCTGGCACTCACATCGCAGAATGAAAACAAGACGATTTACTCATCATGACTCCATTCACAATTACAAATGCCGTTATGAAATCCATTTTTCTGTATGAAAATGACACAAATTGAAATGAAAGAGAGTTCGGAAACTATGCTCTTATTTAATTACAGTTACTTGTTGATATGCGATTTTTTTTCTGTAATTTCAATACATGATTTATTTTATATAGAAATAAAACTTATATAAATAATAATAAAAATATTATTAACCACATTCTTAACCAACTAATATATTTGATTTGTTCAAATTAAGATCTTACAAATAATTCTATATATTTATTAATTATCTATTCTATTTCATTAACATTTTAATACCTTAAGAAAAAGTTATAATTATCATGTTTTTTGTTGTATAATCAAATTCACTTTGATTGCTACAAGATATTATTTATGTTGATATTATTGATAAAAAAATGTAATTTCTTTTTAAACTTTAATTAACAAATTACTTTAAAACGAATTTTATACAAAGTTATATATTCATTTAGTTAGTATTTATACTTTTAGATTTATTTCTGTATTAGTAATAATTATACTAATTTTTATTACGATTGAAAATGACGTGATTTTAAATTGTAAATTAAAATTATCACTATTTTGTTATGACGCATGATTATTTAAGAAACCAAAGATTAAACATTTTGATAATTTTTTGTTGTTTGAAATATGTTGAAACATGTTGGAAATATATAAATGATAATGTAAAGGATAAAGGATACAAATGTGAGGTCTATAAATTTTATTGAAAGAAAGCAACAAAAAGCAGTGACTAGAAAAAAAGGAATCACCAAACTCTTAACAGTAGCGAAAACAAACATTAAGCAAGCATTGGCGCCCTATGAGGTATAAATGTTTCGTCTGACTTCTTTTTTCTTTCTATTCAAAAGACATGGATAAATCATCGAATAATCGAAATACTTAAGGCACGGTCCATAAACTGTATACAACTTCTAAACTATTGTTTTTCTAAGTGCTGTTTAGTTTTCTGGTATAGTTTATTACATAAATTCCACAACCATATATTTAGTATTGGCAAAGATATGTGCATCACAAGGTATTTTAATGATAGATGAATGCCTGTAAAAACAGTATTCAATATATTTTGAAAAGGAAAGAAATAAGAAATTATGCAGAAAATACTAACAATTTATAAGTAAAATCAATTTAAACAGTGTTATCGATTAACGAAGAGACAATATGTAGACATAATTTCATTTCGTTTCACTTACTTTAATCCAGTTATTATCTTAATATAACCTAATATAATTCTAAGATAACCTTGTTCTAACCTAGACCTAACCTATTTTTAACATAATTAGTCCTAAGCTAATATTATCTTAAGCTAATTCTAATCTAAATTCGTTTGCACTTGATACAAAGCTTTCAATGTAAACTAGAATAGGACTTACCTTATTCTAACTTAGTTCTAAATTAACCAATTCCTAACTTATTCATAGTTTTAATCTAACTAACTAACTAACTGACCAGCTAACATAATGCTATTCTAGTTCTAATACTACTTCTTAGATAACCTCGTCCTAACCTAGTTTTAATCTAATATTATCTTAAATTAGTCTTAATCTAACCTAACCGTAGCTATTTTTAACATAATCTAGTCCTAAGCTAAATTATCCTAAGCTAATTTTAATCTAACTTCGTACGTACTTGATATAAAACTTACAATGTAAACTACAATAGGACTTATCCTAACTTAGTTCTAAATTAACCTATTCCTAACATATTCATAGTTTTAGTCTAACCGTAGGACTAGCTAACATAATCCTATTCTAGTTCTAAGATAACCTAGTCTTAATCTAACATAGTTCTACTCTAATTCTAAAGTAACCTAGTTCTTAGTCTAAACCTAACCTATTCTCAATTCTAATCCAACCTATCCCTAGTCCTAAGCTAACTTAGAACTGTGCTAACATAAGTATTATACTAACCTAATCCTAAATAAACAAAGGCTTTACTTATTTCTAGCCAAACCTAGACATAAGCTTACCTGATCCTAACCTATTTATAAATTAAATTAACTAGTCCTAAACTACAATAATTTTAATTTAGTCCTAACTTGATTCTAACCGATTCTAATATATCCAAACAGTATTTTTACACAAATTTCCAGTTACCACCTACATGCAATTTCATTACTGTTTTCGTCGAATATGAATCGAATTACCGTCTACAGAAATAAAATAATACACTCCTACAAGAAACGTGAGAACGTTCCTGCGTGTTTTCCATAAACAAGTAAATGGCTAAGGTATTCGTATTACAAAGAGAATAATCTTCGCTAGTAAAATGACTCCTGTTAGCATGTCATCATTATTTAGTTAAAAAAAGCCTTTATATCCCGGTTCATATTAATATTTCGTTTATATTACATCATATTTTATAATCATACCATGCAAGTAAATATTATATGAGTATTATTTATTTAAAGCATATTATTCAACAAAACTTATTTATTTATTCAATTATGAAAACATTATTTTCATGGCAATATATCTGTTTAATGAAAAATATAAAACATAAAATCCTCATTCATAATAAATTTCGTGACTTGTTTGCATGTATTTACAAGAGTTGAGCGTCGGGAATTTGCTTGATTCTTTAATTCGTATTCTCTGCGGATGCAATTAATTTTTAATTAAGTGTATTTGTTTGTTAATGTTATGTGTGGTTGACGGCAAAACGCGCGTTCCTATGTAGTTTGAATATTTTATTGGATTAGTTAAACATTCACACACAAGGATTTAAATATTCTACATAATTTATAATGGATTGTGAATTTACAATTGAATTTTCTTACAAGTTTAGGGTACATATTCAATTTCAAGTACTTCTACATAATTATTGAAATCCGAATAGAAATAACATTGAATTAAACTAAATAAGTAAATCACAAAAATAATCATGAATACAGTAATACCTCGCATAGTACGGGCTTCGCTAATACATCAGACTGCTTGAAGCCGGGCAAATCGAGGACTTTTAAACCGCATAACAATAAACTGCTCAAAAAGAAGAAAAATATGTAAAGAAATATGTTGTGTATTATTATGTTTTTTTTTTTAATTTAGCTACTTTTGAAATTTTCAAACCGCACAATTGTGAATCCGAACTAGTCGAAGCCGCACAACTCTACTGCTGTACCGTATTTTATTTTCATATTTTCAAGACATATATTGGTGATACAATTAATTTTTTTAAGAGGAATATTTATTACTTTCTAATATAATACATATTTATAGGGTTAACTGCCCTTTATAACATTTTTTAATTTTATTATAATTATGATATAAATATGTTCAATTTTGTTATATTGGTTTTATACTTCAACAAAAATTATTATTTTTAAATATTTAATTAAATTAAATGATTTTCTATGAATATATTTTAGTGCTTCAATTAATGTTTTGATTTGTTTGTGTGGGTATGAATTATTGAGATGAGGAAAATAACAAGCACGAAGCTGAATGCAACGATATGTACAGTGCGCGAGGGACGTTTCTGCACATCAAAGATAGTAATTTGAATGTACGCATCACTACAAAGAAATCCCAAGACGCTGATTCCAATTTCATAGTATAGCTTGTAATTACTATAACTGCATTAATCGATAGAGATATTTATAGTCAGATCCATCTTTCATAAATTTAATTAAATAATATACAGAACTTGTGTTTCTAATTAAACAAAATTACATTAATAATATAGAAATTATGGAATGTCCATGATTACTGTAATATTTTAGCATTTTTATTTATCAAAAAATTCAATATTAAAAACTATTTTATTTACAAAATATTATACTTTTACATACTTTTAACGATTATATTTTATAATTAGAAAAACATTTTAAAATAGTATTCAAATTGATTAATTTTATTATGAGCAAAATATTACATCTAATTATTTTTTTCTATTAATAATTAACAATTACATATACAGCGATTCCTCTCATAGTCGGACTTGAAAACTTTAAATTTTCATTGACCAATAATTATACATATTTTCTCGATTAGTGCGGTTTCAAACAACCAGAGAATTGATTGCCCGGACAATGTGAGTTATTGCTTTATAAAATGCAAATTGTTGTTTTCTAATTGATATTTATTTTGACTTTTTTACTTTTTTTTATACATTTCTGGACAAAATTATTAATAATAGTTTGATGAATTACTTAAATATAAAAAAAAACATAAAATGTTTGATATTTATGTTATTCATCAAATTATTAATTAAAAAACTATTAATAGTGAAAAGTTTAATTAATAGTTAATTTTCTTTGTAGTACGAATCTACATACTAACGTAATGTACATGTGTATGTTTCTGTTTGAAGCGTTTATTTGATGATGATTGGTGATGAAGCGTGCAATAAATCATATCTAAAAATCTGTTATCATTCATCCCTTAATTTGAAATAACTAGAGGACATTACTCATTTTTCATCCATTATAGAGTTGTCCTCGTCGGTCTCATTTTAAGCTCTCCAAATACACGCATTCCTCCTTCTACGTCCTCCTCCAAGATAAACATAAAAACGAGCATTCCTTAACAATAAAAGAACAACGTCAGAAGAAATAAACATGAAAACGCTGAAGCATATTTATCCACTTTGAATTTCAATGCGGCCGTTTCCTTAAAGAAATAAAAAAAAGTATTCTCGTTGAGCATTATGCAAATAGAACGAAAACTCCGGCATACACACCTGACGAAAATTCACTTTATCTATTATAAATATGAACGTTTAAAGGACGAACTCTCGGTAACATCGTTACGTCTTTGAATATTTCAGGACGCGAAGGTCCTGCATAAACGGTCCAACTCGGTCTTCCTCTCCTTTCTCCGAGAGACGACACAAAGGGGAAAAGGATCTTCTTCGACCCTAAACAGAAAAAAAAGAAAGAAATTGTCCACAATTAATTCGCGTTTCCTTCGCATCCTTCTGCCCTATTTATTATTTCTTTCAGACCGCAATAGATTCTATCGGAGGGTAGAAGCAAAGGAAAAAAATTGACACCAACACAGATATATATCACTGCGTTTCTCGACAACCAAGCAGAATTTGATTACGTAGAAAGAGAGAGAAATTTATATATTTTTTATTTTATTTTGTTTTGAATAAATTGAAGGAAAATCCTTTCGTGCCCATGGGATTCATACATCCCGATTGTATTATTAGAAAACAAATAAAATGTATGACTCCAGCGCGTATTGATTTAGATCTCACTCGAATTCCCTATTTATATTTCATTTTTTATATGAACTTTTGTCTGCAACAAAACCGTATTAAACTACGCTTCATAATTGAATTATATTCTTATTAAAAGATACGCTGCATTTAATCCAATACTTTTATTAACAGAAATATACATAATTTGATTAACTATCAGTAACTTATTTTTATAATCAAATACGATTTGTTACAAGATACATATACAAATATAGTCATATAATCGAATCATTACAATCATCTACAATTAACTTCTCACTTATAACAATTTTCTTAATAAATTGTATATTTGATAAATATTGTACGTTTCTAATAATAATATAAATAATCTTAAAAATTGTGGGCTTAAACTGATAAATTGTGCATTATTCAACTCATTTGTTGTATACAGTAAAATAAAATATAAAGAATATTTTATAGACGATGGAATGGAATAATGATGGAATTATAAAATTGCGTTTTATATTTCAAATATTTTAGATATTCATGTCTAATAAAAGAAGATAAAATATCTATATGTTTAATATTGTCTATAAATAAATTAGTCTACTGTGTAAGTTTAGGGCGAATGGTTAAGTAGCCCTACCCACGATTTCGAGGGCGTAGGTTCGAATCCCTGTCAAACCAGGCCAGGTCAAATGAATGAGGTTCAGCATATGGACTTTCAGCCAAGTCGATGGACAATGAAAGTATTAAGGATAGCAGCAGATACAATAACAAAGGGAATAGTGGAATCGCAGAGCATCAATATACTGAAGTTAACCAACAAATTACAGAAGAATATAATGGTAAAAACTTCCAGGAAGCTTACCAAAAAACGAATGTCTTCCGAATTAATGTTCGCAGGAATAAGATTGCAAATTAAACATACTATGACATAACAAAAAAAATCGTAAGTTTCAAAAGAATACATTGAGTAGGTAAAATGTTTAACAATTATATGAAATATACAAAAATTCTTGATAATTAGAAAATTTACCATGTTATTCATTTTTTCTTTAAAAAGTAATGATGTAATCATGAATATCATATAGAATACTTAATAATAAAGCAATCTTTTGAAAATAAATCATAGTACGTATAATGAAAGTAGTTAAATCGCACACACACATCAAATATGTTTATGACATTGGCAGTAAAACCTCCGAGCGCTTTATACGAGGCTATGTCAATTTAATTTTGGAAATAACTGGAAACTCGGAAAGAACATGCACAATTGAGAAATAATCTAATAATACTTAAATAAAACAAAAGTTTTTTTTACGCATTTTGAGATATTAGATAATATAACTCGAAATTGTAACGTTTCAAGATTTTAATTGTATTTCAACAAGTAAAAAACTTTTCATGCACCCAACATAATACATTTCAAATTACATTATAAAAAGTTATTTTATAAATTCTACCATCATAATATAAGACTTTGTTACTTTAATTCAATGAAGTTTGGTACAAAATTTCACTTTATAAATTTCAAATTGAGAATCAACCAAGTAAACATAAGTTTAGTAGATTAGAAATTACATTCAAGTCTTATGTTACTTTTGAGTAACTTGTTTCATATTTTGCAATATTATCCAATCTTCAGAAGTTATTTTCTTTTTTTAGTAAATGAAGATTGATATAAAATTGAGAAACAACTTAGTAATCAGTTTAATAGATTAGAAATTACTTTCAAATGTAAATAGAATTACTTTTCTCTTTCAAGACAAATTATTTTTTGAACGATACTAAAATAGTTTGCACGAAAGAAAAAATTATATCGACAATATCGTCAAAATAGAACGTTCGGACGTCAAGAAATCAACTGATTTATCATGTAAACTAACGGCAGTCTTTTTCGATTTAAAATACAACCAAAATGAAACTTGAGAAACTTAGAGTAAATAAGTGTTTGCAATTTACTTACATTCTAAATACATAATTTAAATAAATTATTTTAATAGAAGTTTCTTAAGACAGTAAAATTTTAGTTTAATTTGATAATATAAATTGTAATTTATATAATATTAATAGAAGATATTAAATACAAAATACATTCAAGGTGAATTAATTACGTAGTTAATAATAGACTTCTACAATACTCAAAGTCCTTTTAGTAGATAGTAAATAAGCACTTAACAAAAGGTACAAATAACGTAGTGACATTATCATAAACCAGAGATTAATTGTCACCATGCTGAGGTTATCTAAGAATAAATCTGCATGGGCGTTTGCTTCCATGTAAAATCGTATCTAATTCCACTATATTCCCATTACAGAGAGGCCATCAATTAAATCAAACTAATTTACATAAACCTTTGCTCATCTGCATACTATTACCTCCCTTTGCTTTGTTATTTTTCGCAATTCTATTAAGGAACGGGGCTTCAATCCGAATTGATCAACGGCAGTGCCATCAGTTTCTCGGGCAAATTTCCAACGCAAATTGGCTTATTAAAACGAAACAGAAAAGCGGAAAGAATCAATTCAATTATTAAAGGACCGTTTGTTTCTTATATCTTGTTTTGCATTCGATCACATCATTCTTTTTTCTCTCTTCTCTTTGATTGAATTTTATTTTTTTTTTTCTGTCTCAATCGTTTATTTCTGACGTGAACATGCGGTTTTTATTTTCGCATTACATTTTCGTTCTCGTCATTGCTGTCTGTGGACGTTAATCAATGAATCCGGAATGAAATATAGTTCGGCGTTCCGGTAAAAATTCAAATTTTATGTAATTACTTCTGAGAGTAAAATCAATACAGCTTTTTTTTAGGTAGCTTAAAATCTGCATGTAGAAAATATTTAAAAAGCTCTCAGCAATTAAGAAACTAGTTTAATAATGTTGTTGTTCACAAAAAAAGTACATTTTATTTTGTTATTATTCCTCATTTATTGTTATAATTTTTATATAACATCCAGAAATTTTTGAAAAAAAAAAACTATTTTTATAATGTAATTCATTAGTTTTATTTTCAATTCACAAATGTTAAAAAATATTAATTAATAATTTAATTAAAAGCCTAGTTAATATTAAAAAACTTAAAAAACGAATTTAGAAAGCTGATGAATATTGTATGTATGTGCACGTTTTGTTATAACATTAAAGTTTACATCAATTTAGCTTAGTAGAGCGCCTGAATGCAACTGTCCATCAACGTTCAAATTAAGTTATTACCTTCGCGTTTTTCGTTGTACTCCATTCTACTTGTTTCATTTAAAACTTCCATTCCATCTAAAAATGTACAGTTTTATTACAGATATAACAATTTATGACTTTTTCCATTAGCAAACGTTATTGGAGTTCAAAAATAAAATTAGTTGCACCATAGTGATAATATAATTTCTGTTTAGTTTTGCGCATTTCCTTTTTGGAATTACAATAATAATTAGAGTTCTTTAATTAAAAACTTACTGCGTTGTAACTCTGCGATCATGCTGAGAAATGAAAGGAAATATGTTTTTTAAATTAACCCTATCTGTTTTTATTTATTATTATTTATTATATTACTTATTACTAACAAATATATATTATAACAAGTTGATTATCTGGCCATAAGCGGTGTCATTTTCAACGTCTTAGTGCTTAGTGCAACGTCTTGCTATCGACTGCCTTCGCATGGGGTGATCAACTGCCTTTTCCTATTGTCGATAACCTCCTTTTTGGGCTGCTTCACTTGATTCTTAATAATATTTGGTGGTGGATTCAGTCTCCACATATGCAAGCTTTGTTTGAAATGCTTCTAAGCGTTATATTTCCAAAGCTAGGCGGAATCCGTCTTAATGTATGGGTTTTAGCTTTCCAGCTTGAACAACTGTTCGTTCGTCATTTTCTCTAAGTAGGCTTGATAATAGCATACGGTTCTTCAATAAGTCTAATTTATCTGCAATGAATGTAGTACATATAATATTACTTTTTACCATTTTATTACCCGATTAAACTGCTCTTCCTGTTTTTGACACATTTGAACATCCTGCAATTTTTGTTTTTGTGGCATAAGGTTTACTGCACAGGATTATTTGCTGTTAACTCAACAACACTAGGCATTAGGCATTCCTGATTTATTATCAATGATATCATTTTTTCTTTTCGTTATTGCTGCTACCCTTGACGCATATTTTATCACTGAAAATACACATACTATTTTTCTCATCCTTTGAACATTTAGGATGGATCATCTCTGAAGATCTTTTATACTTGCTGATACTCTTTTATCCGTGCTACTACTGTTTCTACCCGAAGACGAGTTTATATGTTTTCACCATTTTCACTTTCAGTTTAGGAAGTAAATTATTTATTTATTTATGAACTTCATTCCCTTATATACACTTTATATTATTTAATAACATATTTTAATATTACAATTTGAAATATCTCGATTATATTTATAAACTGTTCAGTTTGAGATTCTGCATCGTTTACCGCTAAATTTTTCTTACTAATTTTTGTGAGATTCGAGTTTTATTTTCCAATATCTACATATACCTGCTACACCAACATTTTTTCGCGAAGCACTCGCGAAAGTATCACTTATTCACAGCTATCCCATCTGTGGTCCAAGAAAACATCCAACAAATACGATTGCATCGTCCAAACTAAGTCTGGATTCATACTAAAAATCAACTCGGTGAAGTTGGAAGTGATCACATACTTTAAAGATATGCATGTATGTGGCCTATAGACGAGTAAAACAACTGCAATGAATTATTTCCATATAAAACGCAAAAGTTTTAACGAAACTGTATCTAGACATCAACAACAAAAAAATTAGGAACCACCTAAAGGCTTCTGTCATAAATCATAGGTTTTCCAAAGACATAATATCAATAGCAACTTCCAACGTTAAAATTAAGAATCATTGCAGCATCTGTTCAGTATATTTGGGATAAAATGCACAAAGGACTATTTTATAAAAATATACATTTCGGGAGTACTTTCTGATGTTAGACCTGAACAACCCAGGTCAAGAGTTGAAACTGTCACCGTCAACACCTAGTCTCCATTTAGCTTATTACAACATTCTTACACCTGTTTTTATTTTTAAATCTACATTGAATATATTACTATATACTATAACTACAAACTCGGAAAGACTATGGTCCATAGTTCTTGGGACCAAAGGATCTTTTGACTCTTTGGTTAAATAAATTAAATAAATATTTATAAAGTAAACATTCTAATTTATTCTTAACAATTTCAGCTGTTTCTACGCATGACAAACGTTAAATCAACACGAAATACATTTATATGTTTGCATATTTCTTTGCTTATATTAATACTTTGAAGAAAATTGTAAAAATATGGTTTACAAATTTATATTATTTGCAGAAAAGTGGTAATATTTATACAATTATTTTGTCCTGTAGCCACAATTGAATAAATTTGAAGTAACATTTGTAAGCTCAGATGAAATTTGCACCAGCAAATGGTAAATAATTCAAAATAATTTATTATTAAATCTCAAATGTCTGTAGTTGAAGCACGTCATTTGGATAGAAGCATTCATAATGTATTCATGAGAATTCCAGGAGACGACGAGGACAAGAAATGATGTGTAGCGAGAACTGAAGGCGTACTAAATGAGTCGAAATGAACGCGTCTCGCGTTGTTAACGATGATCGTACAGGGAAAGAAGCAGCAAGTGTTCGACGCAAGACAACATCCTCGACTTGCCTTTACTGCCTTACGTAACATTAAATTGCATTACACAGTCCGAATATCCGTGTTCTTTATTTATATAAGAATGTGTTTGTGTCTGTATATGTTAAAAAAAAATAAGATGAAAGAGGAAAGGAGAAGCGCGCCCTGCGGTGCTTCAATATACTTTTATGTTTGCTCCCACAAACGTCTTACAGCTGCAACAAATAGATCAGAAAAAATATTAATAAATTTTAAATCTGCTTTGCTGAGATTAAAGTAAAATGTATTTACTGACATATACTTTATTGTACCTGACTTTGAAACTTACTCAATACTAGCAAGTACAATAGTTGTGGTTCTGAAATCCAAAAAGTTTTACTTACTAAAATATAGGTCAAAACTATTTATAAAAAAACACTGATAGTGCAAAAAACGTATTGCACTCGTTTATACTTAAGAAATGCAAAATTATTGTAATACACACAAACTATATAAATAAAGAAAAAAAGTGTATTGTAAAATTATGAAGCAGAAAAACTTATGAAACTTTAATTGTAAACAATTAAATTAAATGTGAAAAAAAATAATATGGAAAATCAATTTTAAATTTTCTTCAAAAAAATCGATTGTATTCGTTAGTTAACCTATAAATGTAGATGTACCAATTTCCCTTTGAACACTCTCAAATTGTCAAATTTCGTTTAACCGAGTCAAAGGGCAAGGTGGATGAAGATACAGATGATTCTTAATCGCCAGTTGATCTGACTAACCCAGCACGTGGCACCCAGCCTTAACTTCTTCCTTCAGATACATCCCGCCTTTAATCTTTCGCAAATCCATTAAGCAAATTAACGTTTTATCAGAGATGCTCAAACTGGCGTTCGGATTATTCTAAAAATAGAATAATTAAGGAGACTTTCCTCATCACAAAGCAACGTCCAATTAATGATTCATACCGCGACGAGTTTTGTTTTTTTTCCTTTATTAAACGCATCGAGGATAGCACCTAAACATTATTAAATATTTACTAAGCAAATTGTAGTTATGCAAGTTTGCTTGTTTGTTCATCTTTAATTCTCTATAGATTCGTAAACTAATTAAACTGTTTAATCCACATATTTAGTTTTTTTAGTTTAGATTTTTCGCATTGCGGCAGAAGACTGCAAAAAGGGTATTTTAAAATAAATTGCTATATTTTCCCGAGTCCAATAACACGAAAAGTTCCGTATTTAAAGTTTTAATTAAATTTTATTCAATGATATTTTTCCCTACTCGCATTTCGGAGAGCAAATCGAAATGCATTATTCTTATTTCTAAAGTCACTTTTTCATCATCCCTATCCCATTTATTTATTTTCTCTGATTTGTGTTCTAATTTAGATGGAAAAAAAATAATTTGACTACAGCAATTTTAGATAAAGTTAAGTAACAAGTAGAGATTGTTGATAAGTATAAATGAAGGAATGAACTGTTAAAAGGTACCGTTTTATCATTGGACTGTTCGAAATCAATTAGGTTCGATGAAGTGCCAAATCGATAATGTTGTTTGAACGCAATTCCCAATCTGATTACATCCGAAGTGCATTTGCTGCAGTTCCGGATTTATTTCAGTAAAAATATGCGGGCGGACGAGGAACGACGACGTCCACGGTTTTTTTTTTCTTTTTTCGTGGAGCGTCGAACTGAAAATATGAAACCCGTAAAAATCGGATTCACATAAAAATCCATCGGAGTGCCGAAATTGAATCATCTCACGGCGAGAAAGGAAATACCGAACCGGAATGTCCTCGAGCAGAAGATGTTTCTTTTAAAGACGACCCCTTTAGCACTTCACTCTTACTTTTCTCTATTTTTTTTTTCATTTGAAACTTTTAATGAAAACTATCCGACCAAACTTCAGTGATTTATTTATTACAAGTCTCAGAAAGTTGTTTTTTTTTCTCAAGACTTCCTAAATTGTGTTAAATAAGTTACGAATCAATGGATCTTCCTTGTTCATCTTAGATATTTATTTATTTATGGACGCTCTATATTGGTAGAACGCCCAAATTGCAGAGATTCTTTCTACGGGTCCTGTATTCTTGTAATTCCAAATTTTGACACAATATAATTTTATTGAAATATTTCATAAAAGAAATATTTATTTCATTATTTTACAATTAATTTGGTAATGTTACATGCTTCACCAAATTTAATAAATATAAAACAAATTCATCTCATTCTATTACATTATTCAATATTAATATTATTTCATCAATAAATTTCATGCAAATATGGATCTTTTGTTTCATTAGTTTCTTCTTATTAATTCTTCTTCGTTGCTATTAAACGTTGAAAAAATTGCAAAATCATATAAATTTATATTTTATTTATCCAAATTGTTACATAAATAATATTTTTTAATGAATACAACTTTCTACACTAAATTTATCTTTTATCGAATTTCCATTATCAGTTTACTTAATATTTCTACAGTTAAAACAAATCAAAATCTTCATATTTCATTATTATTGTTCCATGCTGTTGGTAGAAGATCCAAATTGCAGAGGTTCTTGTTACAGGATTTACATTCTTCAGCAATTCCATTGTCGATTATGTACTTGCAGATGTCCTGACCGGAGTAAATATAGCCGCATCCTCTCAGGAAGTTCCTGCCCATCGCCGGAGAATCTGCAAAGTTCGGTAAAACTGATCATTAAAACAATCCTCCTTATCTTCCAATCCATATCCCAATTAATGGATTAAAATTGCCGGCATGGGTAATTGGAGGATTTTCATTTAACTTTATAGCGATTTCATCTTGTCGGATTTAATGAAAAGACATTATTAATTCGCACTTCGCATCGCAATCCATACTCAAATATATATCCAATATAATATTAAGTCTTAAATTAACTAAAATATAAGAACAATAGTATTTCTAAAGACATATTTTAAACGTTTAAATTATTTCATAAAATGTAAAACTGAAATAAATATGACCACACGAAACTTAAATAAAACTAAAGCATAATCATATATACGAATGAAATCAGATAATATTATTAATTTTATGTTTCAATATTTCTTAATTTTTCAGTTAAATTATAGAAAATATGAGATCCATAAAGATTTTACAGTTTTTTCTTTCTCAAATAGATCAAAATTGTCTAAACTGTTATAATATATTATAAATAAAGTTTGAATAAAACTTATTTCATTACTTAAAATTTTAAATATTTTTTTACTTAATCTCCAAAATTTTAAGTGAGTAAAATTGAATTGTAAGCTGTATATGGAAATGTAATATTTATTTGCATTATCACTTTGATTACATAACTTTTTATTTCAAAATATTTGTAGATTTAACTAAATATATATTTCAGTTTATTTATTCGGATTGAGACATATTACAATGTTAAATAAAAAGAAAAAAAGGAAGCGTTACATTTGGGTTAATTTGCGGGTGAGTTTACATAAAATTTTTTACATGGTTTGGTATTTGAGTGAGTGTTTTGTGATGTTTGATTGTGGGGAGAGTGTTGTGTGTGAAAAAAATCTAATGTTTTAAGTGCGCCGCAAATCGAAAAAGTTTAGGAAAACCCTCCTTTATACAATACTCTAATACTAAAGTGAAGTATGTATTGAATTATACTAAAAATTATGCATATTTAGTAATTGTATTATTTTACCAAAAATATAGATATTTGAAATATGTGCTGTAACTACTATTTAATTTTCATTTAAGTTTGTTAAGAAAGAAATTATCACTTTGCAAAATTTATAATATGTATTTCGATTATATCTAGAACTACCTTGATCGTAATTTTGTTAAATTATTATGTTTTTTCAAAATTGATTACTTCGGAGAGTGCGACTTCAATTAGTCCGGATTCACTATATTCAGATTTGAAAATTTCCAAAGAAATTAAATTTCAAGCAACTTAAAAATAAATTGTATAAAAATTATATTTTTTTTATACAATCTTTGATCGTTTCAAAGAGTCCCAGGTATGAACGGAACCTATCTGGAACTGTTACTACAATATTTAAAATTAATTAGATTTAGATTATAAAGGTTGTACGCATAAAAAATTAGAATGTTTTCTTTATTAGGTATTATACTTGGAAAGAATTTCACCCCAAACCGTGAAAATTGGATAAACCGACGACTACGACTCGACGAATTAGCAAAATTTAATCTTCAGAATTTGAAATTAAGTCATTAACGTCACTTTCCCTGATTTGCATAATTCAGCTGAGCAAATGCTAAACCCACTGACACCATCACGTAAAGAGCTTAAAGACCTACTTCCTGTTTCTTTTCTTGAATCTGCTTTCATGCAAAATATAAAAAGAGAACTACACTTTGTCCGGTACATGGGAAATGTCGGAGAATACTTTTCTAACTTCCTAATGGCAGTCAAAAGCCTTAAGGCCGAGACCCTGCACATTTCCCGAATTTTACTCAGGATTCAAGTCTTCTTTGCAACGATATTTTTTTTACTAACTTTGCATTTAAATCGAAGTCTACTAGAAAACATCTTAAAGAAGTAAAGGCATATAAACATACATATACTGAATAAAAAAAATACATGTATAATAGTGTGACTTATTTAAGCGCGGATTCACTATAGTACGGTTTGAAAATTTCAAATAAACAAAATAACATAAAAAGAATATTAAATAATGTAATCAATTCGGTCTAATTTCAAGTCTAGATAAATATATATTACCAACAAAATAATTCAAATTTTCTTAATGCTATTCAAGAAATACGAATATTATATCACCATTTAAGTTAATGAATACTCAACAACTGAAACACTCGAAAGCACCAAATTTACAACTTCGTTTAAATTATATATTAACAATTTGATATTATCATACGTATTTAAACTCATCACAACAAAAGAAAAGTTTCAGTCACATCTTCCATTACATTAATTATGAATGAAATAAATTATAAATTAATGATTAGACAGTAAAATTATCCAAGTTTAAATAAATATACAATAACAAATAATAGTTTTATTACCTTCTGCATAAGAAGTGTTAATTTGTAAATAATCTTACAGAATTACCTTTACCACTTCTGAATGTTGATTAGCTTCAGTTATGAAGTTAATCCTGCAGCACTAAATGTAATTTTGAGCGTTTAAGAAACTTGGAAGAAGCTTAAAAGATTGATTCAAGCAAACACTATGAATAAAAAAAACGCCGAGCTTGAGACTTCCACACACCGCAGGGAATATGAATGAGATCCATTTGCAGCCGAATTCGCCCATTTGTTCTTTCGGTCCCATTGTACTCACTTCATTTCACTCCACCAACTGCATTATATAGTGCAGTGGACGCGCTCAAGGATAATGAATGTTCGCGGTTCGAAATTTTAACTTGTATTTATGGATCTATGTCGAAAGTTCAGTAAAAAAGAGACCTAAATTTAAAGTACTATCTTACGAAGTAAACTAAAACAATTTCTTACTGTCTAAATACAATTTCAAACTATAAATTAACAATAATATATTAATTCAGGAACGCCACAGTCGATATGGATTTCTCGTTGCATGAAGAATTGATTGAACTAAAATAATTTGAAATCTAAAAATTTGGGAATTGCAAAATAAAATACGTCATATTATAAAAGTATCATTATAATCTTACAAATTTTTGTACAAAATATACTTACAATTTAAATGCATGTTACCACCAATAAATTATACAAAAGTACTTATATTTAAAGACTTTGAAATTTTGTTTAAAATTAGCTAATAACTTCTTGTATGTTAAAAAAAATCATCATTTCAATTTTTGAATGATTTTATCACCAATTTTGTCAACTACGGTGACTAAATTTTAATTTTGGTAAGACGGGTCAAAATCGGGATAAAAACGAACTTATAGAATATATTCTTTGTACATATTTCTCATCAATATTTAATATATTTTCGAAATGTAATAATTTTTGATTTTGAAGAAATATTCCAAAAACTAAACTTTATCATGAAAGAAAGTACAAAAAACATATTTAAAAAGCGGAACATGTTAACATCATGAAAACATAGCGTAAGTCATTTTATTTTGGCTGTAAACTCATATTACACATAAGTAAATAATTGAAACTCCGGATTTATTATTTAATTCAATATATATTACAAATATATAAGAAAATATCCATTTGAACTCATAAACAGAAAAAAAATCATTCATTTCTTAATACATATTAGGTATTCTTTTTTTCAAATAAATAGTTATATAATTGAAAATATTATATAATGTATTATTTTAAAGTGAATGTATTAAATTACTGAAACTAATTTTAATGTTTTCATATTTTAACAAAACTTCATATGAAAAATGAAATAAAACTAAACTCACCTCCAGCAATAGCGGTAACACAAAACGGTTCAATATTCGTTAAATTTTCTGCAGCTATGCAAGGTTGTATCACTTTAGACTTTGGATTTGCATCTGTACAGTCACTGCTCAATGAAGCCATACACATATAACATTCCAAAGATGTCACTATAAAAAGTATTACATAATATAATATTTTGTATAATAAATTAATTTATGTAAACTTACCAAAATTAATTGTAAAACAAAACAAAATAATTGCACATAAACGCCACATATTGCTTTAGCATAAATCAAATGAATAACATATTTATATGAATTTCTATAATTGTATTATCTTATCGAGCATTCTATATTTATCACAATCAATTAAATAACAAAGAATACTTCGAAATTTGCGTTGATAGTATGAAATTATCTGTTTTGTTCAACCTCTATAAATTGTCTCTTGCGAATGGATGACATGTCTGTTCTGCATCACTCTCCAGCACACAAATTGCGTTCCAATCAACAAAAACAAATTAAGAAGATGTTTTCTTTAATAGAATATTCAACTAGTTTTTTTTGTAATGATAATTGATTATTCCTTGCATGCTCTGAAATATTCGCTAATAAAGCCGATGATATCAAATTACCAAAAAAATGGCACTTCATAAAGCAAAAATTGTATCCGATACTGTCTGCACATGATGTATGTATTTCGGTTTAACAAATAACCAACCATACTTTGTAACTGTATACGTTGTGAGGCGAAAATCCGAGCATAAACCACAATGGTATTATGCTTGTCGATACTGCGTTTACACTCAGATGAAAGGAAATTCAATAAGAAAACAATGTACAATATTCCAACACAAAATTGATCCATTTCCGAAACGAAAATATTGAATTCAGTCGTGTGCAAATTATTAACGTTTTTTTTAAATTTATTTGATGAATCGTTCGGTCAACGACTATTTAAAATATTTACAGCGAACTATTCTGTAAAATATGTGCTTGCATGCTATAAATATAACGTGCACAGCGAACTGCGACAGCCGAAAATAA
The DNA here is from genome assembly GCF_001412225.1 of Nicrophorus vespilloides. Taxonomy (NCBI): domain Eukaryota; kingdom Metazoa; phylum Arthropoda; class Insecta; order Coleoptera; family Silphidae; genus Nicrophorus; species Nicrophorus vespilloides. The sequence continues at coordinate 21,638 of NW_017097767.1, forward strand.
ATAAATACAAACTTTTTTTTCCCCACCGAGAAATAATAAATATTGAATTCCAACTGCAAATACGTCAGTCGGCTCAATAGCAAAATCGTAATTATAAAACGATCTGTATCGGAATAACAAACATATCGTATAAGAAAATAGACTGAAAAATGTAAATACAATAAATAATTTGGTATTAGTAGCACATGCATTTTAGAGGATTTAATTCTCAATTGGTATAAGGATAAGTTTTAGGATACACATATACTACTAGTATGATATTTGATAACTGATGCATTTTTAGATAGTCAATGTCAAATACTGTGTATTTTGTTAATTGAAATTTGACCATTTTAACATTTTACAATTGGTAAATTTAGAGATTGTTAATATTTGACAAATGTTTATTTAAATAATTGACTACTGTCCATTTTGTCATTTGACTACTGTCTATTTTGACATTATTGCTTATTGATATTTTCTGCATTTTGATATTGTTAATATTTGACAACTGTGCATTTTCATAATTTTGATAATTAACAACTGTTCATTTTAACATGATTGTTAATTGATTACTACTCCATTTTGAGATTGTTAAAAGTTAACATGTGGACATTTTGATATTTGAACACTGCCGCAGTATGATGTTTTTGAAATATGACAACTTAAATCATTCATTGCTCTTATTTCTTTATGATTAAAGTCGTAAATGGAAATAGTTTATACATTTATAGGTTATACATTATAATAAATAATATGGCATTAGCATCACATGCATTTTAGAGGATTTAATTCACAATTAGTAGCGTCCACTTATTCCTTTAGAAGTGTGTTTTAGGATACACGTATACTACTTTCAGTATGACATTTGACAACTGCTGCATATTATCTAAAAATGTCAAATGTCAATGTCAAATATTGCGTATTTTGATAATTGACAATTATCCAATTTGACATTTGACATTTAGATAGTCAATGTCAAATACTGTGTATTTTGATAAGACATTTGTCCATTTTGACATTTTACAATTGCTAAATTTAGAGATTGTTAATATTTGACAAATGTTTATTTTCATAATTTTTATAATTGACCACTGTCCATTTTGACATTATTGCTTATAATTATAATAAATAATATGGCATTAGCAGCACATGCATTTTAGAGGATTTAATTCACAATTAGTAGAGTCCACTTATTCCTTTAGAAGTGTGTTTTAGGATACACGTATACTACTTTCAGTATGACATTTGACAACTGCTGCATTTTTAGATAGTCAATGTCAAATACTGCGTATTTTGATAATTGACAATTGTCCAATTTGACATTTGACATTTGGATTTTCAATGTCAAATACTGCGTATTTTGGTAATTGACAATTGTCCAATTTGACAAATGCTACATTTTGATATTGCAATTAACAACTGTCTATTTTGATATTCTTAATATTTGGGTGCTGAATTTTGAGATTATTAATAGTTGGCATGTGTAAATTATGATAATTTTGGTCATTGACAATTGTCCACTTTAACATAATTAATATGTGGCAAATATACATTTTGCTATTTAAACAATGCTGCAGTTTGATATTACTGAAATTTGACAATTTAAATCATAGAAATGGAAAAAAATTATACATTATTCGACCATGACAATTTCAGACACAATAACAAGATTATGGATATGTGTAAAATGTTGATGTTAAATTCAACTTATTTCAAATAACAAATATTTCAATTTTCACCAATTCGATAATTATCTGTAAGACAATTTACTTAACTTTTCATAAATATTAAATATAAGTTTTGTGAATTACTGATTTTAAGTAACTTTGATTTGTGGCAGAAAATATTAACTTTATTTCAATGGAATCTAATTAAAGAGTGGAAGTAGCGCAAACTGTTTTATACATATTTGCCATTGAAATGTTATGCATATCCGTATGAGTTTTTTTTTTAATTAAAACTAGCCTGAAACACTTCGCAATAAACTTTCAACGCTTAATACTCTCACGTGCTTTATTTACCATTCATTGTTTGTTTTCACTGAAACGTGTCATTCCATTTGCATGCACATAAATTATTTTAATGCAACAGAACTTTTTCTATATTTCAAACAGTTTTTATTATCCATTTTATATCAAAATCTAAAATTTGGTACTTTATTTCCGTAAATATAGTAGAAAGAAGTAAACGTGATTGAAGCATACTTAAGCACAAATCTGTCCTATTACATAACAATAAAATGTACTCGATTCTAGTTGACTCACATCAAATTAACGTCAAAACAAACAATGGTTACTTCATTCGCAGATGACACCACTTTAATGTCATTTAATTACAATACAGAGATGACATAGCTTAATAGAAGGACGTAAACAATTCGAAACAACCTGTTATGATAGAATCAATCATTTACCATATTTAATAATACCTCGAATAGTGCGGGTAATCGCATTTACCAATATCCCTTACTCTTTGAATCAGATCTGAATTGTGTTGAACTGTGTTGATTTTTTTTTGGAATTTTTTTTTCTAATTTTTGTTTGATTTGAAATTTTCAAACCGTACTATAATGAATCCGCATTGATCGAGGCTGTAGACTACAAAAACATAATTATTTATTATAAAGTTTTTCATTCACAATATAACAATTAACTTCATTGTCGTAAATATTAAATGAAGTTAATTATAAACAAAATAATTGTATTCTTTTATGAAAACATTTAATTTAAAATTGCTTTTTTTGCTTAAATATGAATAAGAGATTAAAGAAACAAATTTAAAACAAAAATACTTAAAAGAAAATTGTACATACATAATAGATTTTGCTGCTGTGAATGCTGACGCACAGCAATTACATGTCGGAAAAAGAGAGACAAGTCTTCGACCACATGTCTCTCACAATGTCGCCGCTGGATAAAGCGAAGATATGGAAGTAATCTTGGAATTAGATATACGTATGAAATAAGAAAATGAAGAACAAAAAATATGTTTGGAACAAAAAAATACACTTGATCAAAGCACATTGGTACAATTATAATAATGTAATTCTAAGTTTTTACGTCTAAATTTAAAAAAAATCCTAAATAGATAAGGTTTCTTTGTATAATAAAATAATCAATATAATTATTCAAAATTAATCAATTAAAATGTTCTCAAACAACAAAAAATTTAAAAATATTATTAATGAAATATAGATTATTTAGATAAATGATTTTTATTACTATCTGTTTTACTTTGTAATGTTCTTAATCATTCCTTTATAGATAGATATTTTATAATTAATCTAAATATCTACACAATGTATTTATTATATCTTTTTTTACTATTATTGCTTAGTTTTAGACAATCAAACAAGTTTAATTGATTAGTAATTATCATCAATCACAATCGATCAATAAATGTAATAAAAATTGATTGATAATGGAAACGTCATAACAAACAGTGAGACAGTTTCGCCATTAGCAAAATTAGCTCATCGACTGAAGATCTGTTGTAGAGAAAACAAATATGAAAAATATAACTGAAAGTATGTTACTTATTTTATTAGTTATAATAGGAATTTGTATGGCCATAAAAATAATAGGTGGATGCGCAAGGTAAAGATTGATAATTCAAACATATATTTATTCGTAATGATTAAACACAAACTGAAGTATTCTGAAAAAACAACAGTAAATATTTTCTTGTAATTTGTTAATATAAATTCTAACGGTAAAACTATTATTTTTTATTAATTTAATGGTAGTAATAATTGAAGAGAAAAGTGGTGGATGCGCTAGGTAAATATTGACGACGTAAGCAATGAAAACTAAACTAAATGTAAATTATATGCTAAACGCACGTACGTAAACAGAACGTATGAATCAAAACAGAATAAATTCAAGGGATTTACAAAAGGTTGACCGGTCCATTTGTGCTGTTGTATAATTCATAGTTTTTGCGGGCTTTAAATCTGGACAATAAAAATTTATCGTAGAGTATTTGCATAATGTCACCGTTAATTATTTAATCTGATTTATCTTGGGGTGGATTCGCAATGTACGAATCTGGAAATTTTGGGTTTGCTGACGGTGAAATTTTGGGATCGATAGTTGAGAGCGGAAGCAAGATATTTGCTATACACGACTCCAACCAATTATCCTCCAATACTCACATATAAAATGGAAACATTGGAAGCGTTCCTATCAGATGCATCAATTTAATCCCGTGTGAACAGCAGCGTATTGTGTTTTTGCCTTTGGGCGCAACAGAAGCAGGCTTGTAGTTTTTTTCGTTTGTTTTCACACTATTTCTGGTGCATCTCTCTCTTGTTTTTCCTATTCTTGTGTCTCTTTCACTCCTCCGTGGTTGATTGTAAAGGCGAATTTGCTCTGCAAACATGAAGAGCAAGAAATGGAAGATGAATTCAACCCTCAAACTGGCGCGGTGTCGTAATTACCGAAAGGCAATTAAAACTTTTGCGTCGAAAAACATATTTTGTAATTGGGTCCCAATTAATTCGCCTTATTAAAAATATTTTGACGGCGAACACCATTTATTTACAGTTTAATTTCTTTTCATCTCGAGGCGACTCGATAATTCTAATTTAATCGTACCAAGGGTTTGAGCCCTCATTCACCTTGATCCATAATTGCCATTCGGATCTCCCTTGTATACATTTTATGTTTTTTTATTTGTTTTAGAAGCTGTGCGTACAAAATAAAAAGAGTGCTGCTTCGAAAGGGGAGATAGTTTAGCCCTTTGCATTGCAAATCAGCTCGATTTCCATACGACAAACGCTTCATTACAAAATATACAACACCGAGAGGAGACGCCCACGCGAATTTCTAATCGAATTTCCCAGTATCTCAAGAAGAACTAGTCCATCAGAACTATTTAATTTGCCTACACGGAACTTCAACATTTGAATGAAAAAGCCCGAAGGCGAATAACCCGAAGGAAGACGAAAATCTCGTTTTTACTGCCCTTTTAAACTCGCCCCGAACAACTTTTTTTCTCCTTTTCATCGTTTCTTTCTTCTCATCCGATGCACGTTTTTTTTTTGTTGGCGAAGCTTCCGTTTCCGGTCATCAGCGTTGAAACAACAGAGACTAAGAGCCTCCTCTTCGTTCCATTTGACCCGACGTGTTCTATAAATAGCAGCTCATGAGTTTTCTGTAATTTCAATTAATCCTCGTTGAATAATTCATAGTCGTGCATACACATCCATATCAAAAAATAAACAACGAAAGAAGTAAAATGAAACGCACAGATAATTTTACGTCCTTGTACGATACATTTCATATTCGAAAAGTTTCATTTTTACGGCGTAATGAAATGGAAAAGCGGGACGCGTTTTAATTCTCCTTTTAAGCCGCGATGGAAATTTACCCTGAGAATAGAAGGTGTTATAATCGCATTTCATTTATATACAGTGTCGACACATTTAAACTCGCTTCTCCTCCGCCCTCAAAAGGAATTTGCATAAAAAGCATGCTTTGTCAACCTTCGAATAAGATTTGGCAATTACCGACGATGTCACATTGTTTCTCGTCTCCAACCGTAATTAACTTTATACCTGAAAAATTTCCTACTTTCCCTGGTCACCTGGTATATGCGTACATTGGGGGGGATGCTGCTAATTAAAATTTTCAATTTCCCGAAGCAAACACACAAATATAATGTAATTCCTAAGGGAGAGAGAAATTAATCAATCATCTGAAGCCGCGTTTCCTTTGTACGCACATTTTTTTTTATCAATCAATAGATATAGCTTTGAGCGAATTATATAATGGAAATTATTACAGAAAAACAAAATAAATACTTATTGTACAAAATAAAATTTAGAAGTAGAAGGAACAGTTCAACTACACAACTATAAAGATCAGCGTTTCCCAACTATTTTGATTCATGACCCCAACGTTGTAGTAGTACTCAAGCTGTCATTTCGCAACTCATACAATATATTAGGTTGAAACTGAACTAAGTGTAGTGGTGGAAGCAGTAGATGCGTTCCCATTGAAGAAGGTGGAGAAACTCTGATATAGACCAACGATCGCCAACCTTTTTGTCCTCAGACATTGAATACAAAGATTTTGTTCCAAAAAATTAAGATTCTAAATATGAAATGGTACTTAAACTTAATAAGGCGAAAATTGCATATATATTCAAATTACTCGACGGACTACCAAAATTCCAATTTTGGAAAATTTCCAGCAATAGGCGGAAATTATAAAAAAAACATAATTTTAATATAAATAGGGCGCAAAGCCAATAACTCATTACAATAATTCATGCAGTTTTTTCTTTATTTCTTACTGTTTTTTGTTTTTGTAATTATTCATATAATTTTATGATTGTTATAATAAATGTTGTTATCATTCTAAAATAAATACTTATATTGAAATAAATTATACAAAATAGTGAACGAAATAGTACTTTAAAAGTCATCGGAGCAGTCCAACTCTGGATACATCTCCGCCACGACAATGTCTATTAAATTATAAACTAATTGTTTATTATACGAGGGATTTTGGAGGATCTCCAATAGCAAAAGAACGCCCTTTCGAAAATCCTTCCCTAAAAGTCCCGGAACGGCTTGATCCAATTCAGTAAAAGCTCGCTTCTTCCGTTCGAGCAGCTGCTCCGCAGTGGACGGAATGTGTTTGGCAAAAATCACATCTGCAACGAAGAAACGATCAAAAAACTCTCATCACATGATCCACTCAAACGCCAAACCTTCTAACTCTTTGATTAAAAAGGCAAGAGTACTTTGGGGTAAAGCCGATTTGATCTTGCGATCGATGAATATACGACTCATCGATTCTATAGCCTGTTGACCGACGCTGCAAACCGCCACGTACAGCTTCAATATGGCCGTGTGAACCTTGAAGATGTGCTTTACTGTAAGAAGTTAAATGAATCAGTAAGATGCACGCGCGATTACGGGTGGCGTTTACATAAATAGAACAGCGATTCCGTAATGCCGTTGGGATTTATTGAACTCGAACTGCTTTCCGTTTCCCTCTTGTACTCCACACCGAAATTGTCGCCGAATATTTTATTTACCATCGTTTTCGGATACGGGTTGGAGTCTTTTCCCGAGAGCGGATCAACTTCGTCTCCAACTTCGGCCCATTCGATTTTGCTAAAGCAAATATCAGAAATGAAAGTATCGGAGAAAAGTGGTCCCGTTTTCTGTTATGTACTTATTCTTTTGGCGACCCGTTGAGTTCAGGAAGGTCACCATGAACGGATCCAGATGCTGGCCCTTCTCCTTCCTCAGTTTATACGCTACGGACTGGTAAATATTTTCTAAATCGACTACCGGCATCGATGCACTAATGGATACAGAGAAATCCGTTTTCGCTGTGAGAAATGTATGAAGTAAATCGCTACCTTTCAGCAAAGGCTTCTCCAGTAACTTTTTCAAGAAATCCTCGTACGTTCTCTTTCTTATTTCCATTGGTAAAATATTCCTAAAATAATTCCTTCTTGAGACTATTAGTAATCATTGATAACTGCTAAACTAATAAATATACAAAACGATTTTTCTTTTACATACCCAATATCCACATCAAAAATGTTATACTTTTACCATTTCCGTATCAACACACAATATTTCATTATTTTCTGTACAGATTTTACAGTTTAAAATTGATAACCAAATTCATCTATGTACAAATAATTATTTTTAAAACTAATTTAATATTTTCTAAATCAAATAACGTATTTTTATGTCAATTAAGACGTTTAGTCATGATTTAGTTAATAATAATATTATCATATAATTTTAATCACAAGTAAACAGTTATAAAAAGAAAAATAGTAAAAATAACGCAATCTTCAACGCAAGTTGTAGTAATCTATGGATATACATTTCATGACATTCAGTTCCAAAGACACAAACAACTAAATTGGTAATCTGGGACAATATATGATATGTTATTCGTATTCCCTATCCTCTTATTTGTCTGCTCTATGATTATATTCAAAGCTTAATTATTATATCCTTCAATTTTCTACAATTAAAAAGTCCTTTGCGATTAATTATAACGAATAATTCATTTTATGAATACCATACTGATTGTTAATAATACAATTTCATTAATTATATACATATTCACATACTCGAACTTAATAATATTTTACTAGTAAATTTAACATGAAAATAAATACAAATTCTGCTATTAATTAACTTATACGAAAACAAAAATTAGCAACAAGTTTATTTATACGCAGATAAAATTTTAGATTTAATTAGGGAAATCTGATTTGACATAATTTTCCTTGTAAAAACCGGTTTGACTGTATAATAATTTTTCATCGCTTAATCATTTAATAATAATTAACTCTAATTAATAATTATTTATTTGTATTTTCTTACCAATACATTAAATTAAAAGAAAAATTACCTTCTTGATGGCAAAGGTGAATTGCAAATCTCCGTTTCACCATGGAATTCAATTAATTTAGATTTCAACGTGTAAAAGTCCTGGTCTTTCCTATGCACAATCCAATGCCTGATTTCGTGATCAGAAATTGCATCTATTCGCTGCACATGTATAGCAAACATGGCCATAGGTTTCGTACCGTACTAAAAAAAAAGTATTTTCTTTTAACTTAAACCAAACAGCAATGTTGTTATAATACTTGATGAGTTTCAATGTTCGGAATGGATATCCTCCAAGCTGTTAAATCGCGATTAGGCGTGTACATTTCGCTCTCTTCAATATAAGTGTGATCAGATTCGAGGATCCGTGATTCGTGCGGATAAACCGCCCCCTCGACTGGTTGCTTCGCTTGTAAAGCACCTTTAATCTTACCGAAACTGCTACTAATTTTGGACACTGCTCCTTGATTATTAGAGTCGTAATATTTTTTATTCCTAAAGGACAAAACACAAAAGTAAAGTAACAAATTCGTTACAATTCAACTTCTTTCAATCTACGAGTTTACCTTATTTTTACGGGTGATCCGTGTATTATAAATGGGCTTAGCAATAAATGTAGCGGATTAGTTAAAAGCGTATTAAAACAACAACTACACACTTACCTCTTGATCGAACTTTTTGAGTACCCACTCGTCGCCTTCGACCCGCAAATGATATTGTAAAACTGCAACGAATTAAAAATAAATAACAATTTTATCCATTCGTATTGTTTACCTCATTGCTATGGTAAAACTGAGGCATCCATTCAGTTTCTAATAAGTTAAATGCAAAATCGTATGCCTGAAACAATGGCTCCGATGTTTGCAGCTTAGCCACGTTGTACACCCCATCTTCTAATAGCTTATTTAAGCTTGAGCAAATACCATTATCACAGCCTATGAAATCTATACTCTTATGATCCATGTAAACATTATAGATCTTCAGCGCTTCAGCATGCAAATCCTGTAACTGTTTTTTAGATAAATCAGGCATCAGCAGTTTTCCATTGAAGGCCTCTGAAATCCAAGCAATGTCCCTCAATTAAAAACAATTTACAGTGGAACCTCACTTAACAAGCACCTCGCATAACGAGTATTTCGCTTAACGAGCAAAATGAATTGTAAGAACTTGTTAACGAGCGACGTTTCGCATAACGAATGACGATGATATGAGAAGTCCCGGATTGCGCGCCTGAATATGTTTCACTATACGAGTAAAAATTCGGAAATTTTGGAACGGATTATACTCGTTAAGCGAGGTTCCAATCTATTTGAATCTTACCAACGTCCATGCAGAAGTTTAATATATTTACTGAACCCTCCTTTTTCAAAAATTGCATAAAAGCGTATAGTTGAGTGGGATTTTTTAAAATCGTTTTCAAATCAGTACCCAGCGAGGAATTGCTGAGTTGCATTTTAGAGAAGTTTTCCAAAAATTCTACATCTTCTACAGTCCCTATAGAAGCATCACCAGGTTTTGACTTGTATGTGGTAATTAAAATCACCAATGAGTTAATAATATTAGGATCTGCTAAGACATCCATCATTGGTAAGAAAACCCAACCAGAAATAATCTCCCTTAACAGAATTGAATAGTTTCTAAACCAAGCAAATTATTATTAAAGGTTCTAATATTAAAAAATATTTTTCCTTACTTGGATTTTAAGTTATCACTTGGCAAGATTCTCTCTATTAAAGCCATGGATAAATGTCTTAAATAAGTCAGTTCATTATTTCTATTGCTTGCTGCAAAATGAAGCCTCTTTCCCAAATATTCCACAGCAATTTTATTCATTTCAACATTCTTGAGCTCACCAATCTGAACCATACACAGATGATCATCAACATGTTTAATGGCACATGGAATCAATTTGTTAGTAATGATTTTCCCAATGTCCAACTCAAGAAACTTTGTCACTATTGAAGCTGATGCATACTTGATAGAGTATTTTATTTCACTAACAAATGTTAAATCATTTGTGTAAATTGTGTACCAAGAAAGCACAAATTGATCTAGTATCCTATTAAAAAACTGAAAATAAAGCTATATAATAAAATAATCTTTAACTATTTAAATGTATGTTACATGTTCAACAGCATCATTAAGTCTTTTGTTTATAATCAACTGCTTCCAAGGACTGTTAGAGTTATGCAAGTGCCTGGAACATCCATTTTCAGTGCAAATTGAGCAAATTTTATCTTTGGTTTTCTTGTATGGAGAGAAGTGGCCTCGATAAATACTGACAAATCTCTGTAAACATATGGATGCACTTTTTTGATACTTGAGTAAAGAGGCACACAATATGAAGCCAAATATGTAGCTACTCAATATTAGTAAGCCAGAGATTAAGCTGCAACAAATATATTTAGTAGAGAATAAAAAAAAATCATAGATTTTTGTGTAGATTTATTACCTAAAGGATATAGCAATTAAAATCGTCAACAAGAACACAAATATGGCAATGGAACGTGTTATTTTATCATTTCTAACTAAGTTTATAATATCTTTTGCTTCTTTTCGTAACATTTTAATACATATTTTCACTTTACTGTTTACATCGGTGCTCTTGTTTTGATTCACTTGTCAAATTTGACATATGATAGAATGACGTTTGTGACAAGTAATACTTAATGGTAGCTCCATCTTTGTTTAGAATATGAAAGTTCCTTTATTAAATACTTAATTTTGCATTAATTTATTACAAGATTATGTAATTTGTTATATTCATAATAATTATGTGTATAACTATTATTTTTGGCGTTGCGCTGCCATCTATTGTTGAAATATGAAAGATTTTTAGGTATGTGAAGGTTGGAACAAAATGGCGAATATTATTGTTATGTGCTGTCAAAAAAAATCAGTTTATTTTATTTATTGTAAATATTTATTATGAGAATAGAAGAATAAATGAAATTATTTAGTGTTAAGTGATAAAGAGGTGAGTGGAAAGTGGCCATTGGGGAGATGAAAACTTTGGATCCAGATAACGAAGCTAGCAGCTGTTTAAACCCAAATAACCTTTTGATTGAGTCAAAGGCCCTGCTGAAATGCAATTCTGACTTGGCTCAAAGTTACAACGTGTTAAAGCAATCACCAATGGGTCACAAAGGGCAGTATTATGAGAGTGTCCTCTCAAAGTCTGGTGTAGTGACACAAGATTCCCGCAGCCACAGCCTACCAAATGATCTGGATGAGAAGAATAAAATGATAAATGGGAATTCTGATAATTATGAAACCTGTGATATAAACACCAAGTTGTTGAACAACAATGAAAGTCCTCCACATTCACCCACTCAAGACCTCTGGTTCAAGACATGGCCAGAGAGATGTGAGAAAATTAAATGCAATGATGCTGAGACCTCACAAACATGTGATAAAATCATGACCAACCAACATAAGGTGACTCTCAATGAAGCTCTCCAAAATATTTCCTTAGCTTACAGCCCAGTTACTAAGCAACTTCATCTAGTTCATAATGAGCAACAGTCTGTAGAGGCTGAACATAAAAAGCCTGGTCATAAGAGAAATGATCCAGGCTCATTCTCAAGCACTCTATCAAGTTTAAGTGATGCTTCACAGTCTGGAAGTCTGCTTGACAGTGAAGGTAGATCTTCTCCAGCAAGCTCAGAATCTGGAGCCAAGCCAAAAACTAAAAAGAGTTTGGGAAATTTCTTTAACAAGAATGTGTTCTCCTCAAATTCAGTTTGGAAAATATTTTCAAAAACTGCTGCAGATAATCCTGGTTCACCACAGCATCAAAATGTTGTTGTCAGTTCTGCAGCACTTATCCAACATATGAGACCATCTAATTTGCCTGCTAAAACTGAAGAGGAGGAGCTAAGACACAGAGAACAATACAAAGCAATTGTTGCTGCTGCTAAAAAGAAGGAAGCTCAAAATTCTGTTGCTAAACAGAAGCAGCAGCGCTTGCAGCTGCAATTGGAGGAGCAATATGCTTCATCTACTAAACACTTTACACAAAATGTTCTTCCAAATTGGGATAATATGTAAGTTTATTTAATTTTGTTAAGTATTTTTCATTTATTGTATGCTTGTTTTAGGTATAATACTCGAAAAACTAGAGATCTGTGGTGGCTGGGACTACCTTCAAGTATAAGGGGTAAAGTGTGGAGACTGGCAATTGGTAATGACTTGAATCTCAGTCAACAACTATACGAGATTTGTTTATCCCGCGCTCAGAACAGACTAAGCAGTCCTGAACCGCCAAAAAGTGAATCTGATATTGACCAGGAGAGTAGCATGGATGTGATACAGTTAGATATATCCAGAACATTTCCTAATCTGTGTATTTTCCAAGAAGGCGGACCTTACTCCGATGTTCTGCATTCGCTGCTGGCCGCTTATGTTTGTTATAGACCTGATGTGGGCTACGTGCAAGGAATGTCCTATATTGCGGCCATACTCATTCTCAATATGGAACCATTCGATGCTTTTGTATGTTTCGCGAATTTGCTAAATAAGCCTCTGCATATTGCCGCATTCACATTGAATCAGAATCAAATACAGGCGTATTTCAATGCGTACAATCAAATCTTCAACTACAACCTCCCAAAACTGTTTGCTCACTTTGATAACTCTGGTCTGACTCCAGACCTGTACTTGCTAGATTGGATATACACGGTGTTTGCTAAAGCAATGCCATTGGACGTTGCGTGCAGGGTGTGGGATTTGTTTTTAAGGGATGGCGAGGAATTTATTTTCAGAACCGCTCTGGGCATTCTGCACATGAACCAAGAACAACTGATGAAAATGGACTTTTTGCATGGCTCGCAGTTCCTCACTCGTTTACCAGACGATCTGTCGGTCGATCAACTTTTTAAAAGCATTCAGACGGTCAGTCCGAACGTTGGTAAGCAAAGTTTTAATCAAATTTTAGATAAGTGCAGTTCTACGATGAACGAATCGTGAGGAAAGTACACAGAGTACTCTTTTTTTTATTCGTTAGCAATAACATTTCGATTTTCCGATTGTTGTGTTTTTATATTGAATTATATATACATACATTTCATGGGTACAAAGAGGATTGATGTGCAAATCTTTCCGTCCATCTGATGAATCTCGTTTAGCTGTTCGTCAGGACAGATGGAATCTCGTTTTTAAAATGTACATAGCGGAATTTTTTTTAGGTCATAGTAAATCTGTGTAAAAGGCTGTGTCCAAAATATATGTACGGATTTTAATATGTACATATTTACAATAAAAGAAGAAAAGCGATACCTAAATTCAGGATGCGGAAGAAAGTGATCAAAGACAACGTTTTGATAATTTTCTTTTATTATATAATCTTTTTTAAATGTTAATTGTTCGGAGCAACGTTGGCGTAGTTTAGCACAAATTTATATTTTTATATTGTACATTTCGGTAGTCTATTTCTTGGTTGATTCTCTCTACATATATATTCCCAGGCAACATAATGTATTGTTTGATAGAAACGCATCTGTTTAATTACATTTTTATTGAGAAATCCATCAACTAAAATGTTCTTGAATAAATGCGTTTTTCGTGCGCTCGAATTCGTTTATAGTCGATATTATATATACAGATCTATTTATCAATTAATTGTAATTTTTATTTATGCAATTGTAAACATGTATGTGATATTTATTATATATTATTTTCTTTTATTGTAATGTGTTATGTATTCGCATATAAAAGAGACATGAAAGGAGACTCATTTCGATTCAAGCTTATATTTTTTTTGATTGATCATTAAAATGAAACGATTGTGTAATAATCTCATATTAATAATAAAACATTAATTATCATTTATGTTCATTAGCCTAGTAATGAAGAGTTTCAAATCCGATGTATATTTAGTTGCCTACATTTCATTAAAAATATTGCGGTGTTTCCATATACAGTGGAACTTTGCTTAACGAGTTTAATCCGTTCCAAAATTTCCGGATTTTTATTCGCATAGTGAAACATTTTCAAAAAGGCTCATAATATGTTTACATAAGTCTTGAAAATGATGTAGCAGGTGCGCAATCCTGGACTTCTCATCGTCACTCGTTATGCGAAACGTCGCTCGTTAAGCGAGTCATTTTTCTTACAATTCGTTATGCGAGGTTCCAATGTATTTTGTTCCTAAAGAAGAAGTTACTCGTTCCCTGTGAATTTTTTTAAGAAAATGTTGGATATGCAATTAATTTATAAAATATTTGATTCAATAAAAGGAAACCTCAAGAATAATCAGATTTAATTTATTTCAATTTGTTGTTTAGTATATCCATAATATTTCATTAATTCAATTATTTTTAATAGTCTGGAGTATTGAAAATACCTGGTAAAATGATGGATAATAATTATATACACAACACAAATGTAAATCACTAAATTTATGTATCTAAAATGTTGTTTGTTTCTCTGGAAACAAATTATTTACGATACGGAAAAACATCGGAAGTTTATAAAATTCAATTTGCAGTTATAATTTTATGAATCAAGTTTTTTATTAATAATAACAATATTTATTACAAAAGTAAAATCAAATATAATTATTTATACAAAAGTTTTCAAAAAATGTCAATTCAAATATTAATTCAGATATCCCCCGACTTACGAACTAGTTCCGTTCCAAAGGGTTTTTCGTAAGTCGGGGGAATTTTTAAAATTTCAAAATATACTTATCTTACCACACTTTATCATGGTTTTTACTTTTATATATGTTAAATTCCGTATTACTGACTGCATAAATTTGAAAAAATTGATTAAAATAAACAAAATACTTATTTAAAAATAAGTTTTTTCAATGTAGACATAACAATTATTTTATAAAAAACCACAAATGGAACAAAGCAAATAGTACATCTTCTAAAAATATTATATTTTATTGAAGAAATTATCAATTTTTGTTTGGACAGAGCTTTTAGAATTTTGTTTGTAAGTCCGGGAATTCGTAACTCGGGTGATATCTGTATTAGCAATAACATTTTACATGAATAAATGGCCCTTTGCAGCAAATACATCTTGTTTTAATTTTCTTATTTTGTTGAGTTTGTATTATGGTGATTTCTTGCAATAAATGTTTTTATTATAAAATTTTGTTTATTTTTTATGTAATATTAAGGAAACATAATTAATGGGACAAAACATATTAGATTAGTTTTTTCTGTAAAAGTGTGTTTCCATATAAATTAGTTAATGCAAAGGATACATGTTTTCTACATAGTACATTCACATTTTCAATAATTTAAATCAATCTATTATTAGTAAGTATCTTATATTAATTAAAAAAAAACTATATCAGTTTTATTAATAGTTTTTACTCATTTAGTTTTAATCTGAACAGTGAAGAAATCCTAAGAAACATGTCTTTTGCATGTTCATATTAAAAATGTATTTAGGTCTTCTATTATCTCTAGATATGTATTTTGTGACTAATTTAGACTAATATTTATTTTTATCAACGTTTTTATGCTTTTCTTATGTAATGCTTTCCCAGTTTCGATTAAGAAACATGAATCCGCAATAATTTCAGTATCCCAATAAACCACTTCAAAGTCACTTTGACATTATAAATGCATAATCGAAGAAAAAAAGTATTTACTAACACCTTCGTATTTTTTTTATCGCATGGATATGATTAACGCTCGTGGAATTACGGCAGAAAAAAAAGAGAGAGAAACATCGTTGTTACGACGATTATAATTTTTAAATGTTAGATGTATCGAAGGTAAATTGCTGATCGTCGCTTCTTTTATGCTTAATGCGTACTTTCGTCGTTTCCTGGTGGAAATTGGTTCGCTGAACTAACTAAGGTGACTTCCGAGACAGTTGACGCTAATGTGCATATTATATTAAACGTTTCCAATGTCTTCCGATACCATTTGAACATTCCCCAAGGCTTCCAGCACAATAGTATATTTATTTCATTTACGCGATCTGCCCTTGACTTAGAACACTTGCTTGCATGATTTGTAACTGGAATACAAATATTATTTGAGGTATTCCAAATGTATTTATAGACTGTCGTTAAAACACCTTGTTTTTGCTTACATCGCAGTCCGTTGGCTTTCAGGTAAATCGGAAAGTCCCATGAATATAGAAAAACAAAATAATTGAGTACATTCATATGTTTCTTTCGTACTCTATAAACTTATCACTTAAAATCAAGATGTACCTCTAAAGATTATGAAGTTTTTCGAAAATACACTGTACATTTCGAAAATACATTTTTTTACAAATCCATCAAGCATTCAAAAAGTATATCTATGCGTTTTAATCGAAACGAAGAATAGACTTCGTCCTGTTAATAAATTCTTCAAAAGTTACTTTTTTCTGTTGCCACGTTCTTTCGTAAAGAAAATGAATAGTTTTTCTTCGAACCAAGAAAAGTTTTAGTAAATAAATAGTCTTACATACTAAGTGAAGACACTTAAAATATGAGTCTAAAGTTGATTGTTTATGTTATTTCTTCATCACTTAATAATAAGTAAAACAAAATCAATGTCCTTTAAGCACATTTTAAAATCTTTGGATTTACATTTCGTTTCGTTTACATTTTCTTCTTCTAGTACCGTTTCTGGCTATATATTTTCTCATTTTAGTGACTTTTTCAATTGGGTTTTTATTTTCTCTATCCTCTAGTTTTATTCAATTGATAAATGTTCGACACAAACTTTAAATGATGCTATTAATCCTTAATTCTATGGTTAAATCATGGAAATTGTGTTTGCTGGAAGAATCACAACCTTGACAGGAAACCATGTCTAACAACAAAAGACGTTTTTCTTCAATTTTTTTTTAAACAATTTCATATTCCTATAGGACAAAAGTGATCAGCGGACTTTGTTAAAAGAGGTAACTTTAACCGAGATATGATTATATTTAATCCCTAATCCTATGGTTAAATCATGGTTGTGTTTGCACAAAACCTTGACAGTAAAACATGTCTAACAACAAAAGACCTTTTCTTCAATTAAACGAAATATGATTATATTCAATTATGTATTCATAAATATTGATATTTTTATAAAAGACTTAATTTTTATGTAAATTCAATATTTGTAATGTGCAGTGTTTCACAAACTTGTAACATACACCTGTCTTTTTGGAAGCATTGATTTTAACAACGGTAAAAGTAATATATAATATTACTATTGGAAATAAATTAATAAAGAAACAGAAATAGACATGTTACATCTGTGTATTTGTTGTAGCATAAAAAATGTGTTATAAACAATAAAAATATGCAACGATTGAATGTAAATAATATTCCCAGGAAAATCCCATAAACATGTTTGAATTAAACGATTCGCCTTTCATCCGGAAAAATCTTTTCTCGCAAATGTTAGAATTAACATAACATAGAAATTTTTAAACCTGTGCGCGCTGGGTAAAAATAATAATAAACGTAGTTAATCACCGCTTGTCGCTAAATATTGTTCTATTCCAGTAAATATTTAACATGCAACAATCGAGGCGCAATTTGTTTTTCCTATACTTTTTTTTGTTGCAGTATACATTTGATGTTATTATTAGTCATAAGGGAAAACAATGGAAAAATGAATCTTATCAGGTGTGATTGCGAACGCACGCATCCACATAGTGGATAAGCATAAACACAATCGTTATTTATTACTTAATAAAATTAGTTTCTCAGTGATATCGCATTCCGTTTTTAAATGTTACAAGTTATTAATAAAGCGCGATATGGAATAATTATAAATTAAAAAAAAATATATAGGAAACGTTTCCCCGATCAATATATGTCCGTCCAAATTGCATATGAAACGTTTCCGAAGGCTCTGTGGAAACTTTGTACGTGTCCAATGAATGAATGAAAGTTCATTATCTACGGGATAAGTATAGAACTGATATGTATTTATGGTTTAGGAAATTTTAGCTTCCTTTCCCGCGGATCTTTTTTTCTTTCTTCTTCTGTTCCGAGAAGCATCTGGGAATTTTCTGCACGTAAACTACGCAGAATTCATGTTGGAAACCGAATGATTTCGTGATGAACAACAAAAATATTGCAGCTCAATCTTATCATTTCAGATGCGGTGGGTGTGTGTAATGATGTCAAATTTTATCGAAATTCCGATCTGTTATCGGATTCAATCAGTCTGGATAATAAAAAATAGGTTTTCTTTGAGATTACGAAAAAATTTGGAACATCATCATGTTTGTATCATAATATATATATATATATATTTTTGTTAATCCCTATGCGAATCGTTCCAGTTTACGTATATAAAAAGTAATTCGTAAATTGCTGCTGCGGATTTAGATTACAATACGAAGGATGTTGCATATTAACAACGCCATAAATTTCAAGTCTGATTACATTGAAAAAAGATAAATTATACTGCACGTGAACCACTTAATTAAGTCATGTTCATCCAATTGTTACCAAATATCAACTATTCGTTAACGTTTAACATTAGACAACATTAACAATTAATATTTAATAAATTGATATATTAGTGAAATATTTGTATATTTTCGACATTGTTGGAAACCGGACTAATGCGGTTTGAGCATACAAAAAATCAACAAATAGAGATTTGACTGTATAGTAGATTTTAGTGTATCATTTTTTTTTTAGTATATATTTTGCTCCGTAAATATTTAGTTTATTTTGATAATTTCAATCCGTACTATAGTGAAAATCAACGTGGGAACATCATAAATGTTTTTTTACTGTTAAGATGAACGTGAAGAATTTAAAAGGAAAGTAGGCTGAAATGCCGCACGATTGATAAACTGCATCAGGATTATTTACTTCAATAAGAAATTTGTATTATTTTCAAAGTGATATGGAAATTTAAACCTTTTTATCATCAATATATTTATTTTTTTAAATATAAAATACTTTCAATTAATAAATGTATTACATAAACTATAAAACAAAATTTAAAAAAACTACCGTATAACATCGGTTATAAAACTCATGTTTTTCATGTTTTGGTATTTCTATTTTTAAGATTTTTTTACCTTAGAAAAATAAAGGTTACGTCTTATATTCGATGTAATATGGTAATTTATAATTTCAAAATTTTGTGCAAAATGGAAAGAAAAAAAAACAGATTTCCAATGTGAAGATTTTTTTGTGGTAAATGGAAAAAGACGACATAATTAACTTTAATGAAGAAATAAATCGAAGACTGTATTCTCTAAATGGCATATAAAATATAACTCAATAAGTTCGTAGGATGACCAATAAATAACATCTTATGGAAAATATTCGACAGTATTCATCAACATAGACACCTTCAAGAGTGATACATTCATACCAACGCTTCTCTAACATTTCGATATCTTTCTTGTATAGCGATTTCGGCAATCTCTTTCCCTTGAGCATTCTTTTTAGGTCTGCAAACACGTAGTACTCGCTGTGATCCAGATCTGGAGAATACGGTGGATGGGGAAGCAATTGAAAGTGCATTTCGTGCATTTTTGCAATCGTTTAGATCAACTTATGACACGTTGCATTGTCTTGGTGAAAGAGCACTTTTTTCTTCTTCAGTTGTGGTCGTTTTTCGCAATTTCTTATTACACATAGCATAAAAGAAGTCGTATATGAAAATATATCAATTGGTAAAATAAATCTATGAATATTACTTAAAATAAGACAACAAAACACAAATATTATACAATATTAAGAATGAGATTTTTTTTTTTAATTTTTAGGTGCAGCTCTCAATATTTTCGGGTAGGTAACAATGGTTCTTGCTGCAAAAAGTCTGGCCACCAAAGGCCAAAAGTCTGCTATATAGAGTCAAGTTTCTTTTTGTTCAGTTTATTTTCATGTGGTTTGCGTAATCTATTACCCGCACTATGCGAGGTATTGCCATAATGATAAATCTATTATATGTTGAAGAGCATCACTCTTCATAGGTTTTTTTTATGGTTTTCTAAGTCAACAGAATGCATTTTAGAATGAAGAGTGAAATACTGACCAATTAAAAATGAATGCTAAAAAAAATAGTACACAAAATTTATAAATGATCTTTGTTCTTTCCTACAAGGAGTGAAGTTTCTTTTTGTTCAGTTTATTTTCATGTGGTTTCAAAGTCCTCGATTAGTGCGGTTTTAAACATTGAGAAACCTGTTACTCGCACTATGCGAGGTAATGTTAAATCTATTATATGTTAGAGATAAGTTTGTTTATTGTTTTCTAAGTCAACTGAATGTATTTTAGAATGAAGAATGAAATAGTGACTTCACATTTTTGTATTTTTTTATTATATTAATAATTTGTTCGTAATGTTAATAAATTCACACACGCAGATTAAAATGAAGATAAAATATATGAAAAATGTTAAAATGAAAAATATACATAAATATTTGCATCAATCAATGTTGAAAACTAAATTAATTTGTTTCGAAAACTTGAATAAATATTTTAAATAATGAATGTAATTATTTAATAATTTCATTACAATTTTTTTCAATGATATGAACGTGAAATATATTTGCTTGATTGATTAATTGATTGATTAAATGTAAATTACTCAAGTATACATAAACAGGAAGACGATTTGATGTCATAATTATTTTGCGTGTTCTCTTGTTTGCAAACAATTAAATCACATAAGTATATACATTCCAATAACGCGCACCCATTATTTCGCAGTTAAATATCAATTAAATTAGTTTCCTTTAAGAACTTGCATTTTAAAACACAATTTTCAGTGTTACATAAAGTTATAATTGATACATTTTTTTTAAGCGCGTCTTCTACAAAGGAATATTAATAACAGAACAAACATAAATATGTGTGTTTCGCAACCAAGATTAAGTTGTGTCGCTACCTGTGTCACGTATGCAAGGAATAATGTACAACGAGTTGGGAATTCAGAGAAAAAGTATTAATAATCGCATTTTATTCGGCATTGTGTGGGAAATTACTGATTTATCTGCGGTTGATTCGTGCATTTAGTAAGTCGACATACAAAAGTTTGCAATTACGTTCAATACAAATATTAATCTTGTATTCGCGTGAATGATGATGTTTAAAAATCATTAAAATACTGAAACATTTTAAAACAAAATAAATTAATACTTACAATTAATTTACTGTATAATTAACTATTTTCTAGTAAAGTTCCTTACTTGTAATTACTAAATTATTCAATAAATAATTAATAAAAAAACTTCTGTTTCTAATAATAAAAATAAACTACAAATAATTACTGAAACAAAATGGAAAACTTTTTCTCTTCAGAAATTAATAAAAGTTAAGACAGCAGCAAATAATAAATCTATTACTGATATTATAAATAAATTGATTTGTGATAATTAAATATAAATATAATTTGTATTTAACCATAAGAAATAATAATGCGTTGTCCTTTTATTCAAGAAGAGGATAGGTAGAGGAATCCGGAAATAATAATTATTGTTTGTTACGAATCGGGGATCCATAAAAAAAATCGTGTCCAATTATCACGAATTCCAATGCAGACGAAATCTGGCAATTTACATTTTTGCGCGAATTTCTCTTTGGGTCGACAGTTGTTTTCAGCGCATAAACAAATTAAACGCAATTATTTACTATAATTACCTTAATTACAATTATTTTTAGTTGACACATTTTTTCATTGTAAGAATATAATGTTTTTTTCGTTACGTCCCTTTTTCTGTCAACATTTGTATTGCATAAACAATTAATTTAAAAAGTCTTAAATTATTTATCACATAAATTCTGATCACAGCTATACATTTATGAATGATAGCACGTGAATAGTATATTAATAATAAATAGGTGTAATATATTAAATAACTTCGCTTATGGTTATTATATTTATAATTATATCAATTGTACAATGTTGGAAAATACTGCATTTTGTATCCATTCAATGATTTAAATGTATTGAATGACTTTAAATCTTGTGTTGAAGAACCTTTCTATTAGAAATTACTTACAATTAAGTATAGTGCACGTAAAAAAGGTTCAAAGTAGGACTAGTACGGACGATCTCCTTTTCACATCCTTCTTTTATTGGCACACATTTATCAGAACAAATTTACTTTAAATAAATTCGCATTGAAAATCAATATTATTTTTCTATAATTATTAAAAGTTAATCTATTGCATTTAAATTTAAACAAAATAAAACAAATGTATTAATTACAGAAATAGAACAGTTCTAGTCTTGAAGTTGGAAAAATGTTTTTTATTCTTTGATAACTTGTTTCTATACTTTATAATCATATAAATAGAATATATTTATGTTCCAGGTAGAAATATATACCAAAACTAGTCACTAAATTTGCAATCAAATTAAGGAAAGTGAAAGTAAACTTTGTTCGTGAATATTTAATAATCAAAGAATTGTTTTATTATTAATTAAAGTAGATGAAATTTAGTTGAAGAACGAAATATCGTTGTATAATAGAATTTATTGATCCAAAACACGTTTGCAAATAACCGCAAAATATGTTTTTATTTTTGATATACACTTCGACCACAAAATAAGAAAAAGAAAAAACTGTGTTATTAAGTATTTAATAGATTGTATTTGCATTTAGACAATATATGAGGATTTCTTTTTATAATATTTTAGATTTATCTATGCTTTGTGAACATTTTCTAAGTTGACTCAACATCCTTTGGTTATATAATAATAAAGTACACTAAAATAAAAATGTTTGAAACGTTTCAGTTCATAGATTCTTAAATGAAAGCTTCTAATTTTTCTTTATATCGTTTAGTTTGTGAATTACCAACAAATTATTCTTTCATCATTCTCCTTTCTCAGTAAATCAATTGTATCAAATATATTTTATTCCAAACCGCTTTTTTTGGACAAATATTCGCACTAAATAAAAGAAGAATTAAGAAAACAAATATTTAAATTAGATGAACGTTACTAATCACATATATATATAAATAATTATTTCATAAACTTATTATCAAGTTGCGTATATAAAAAACAATTGATTGTTTTTATAAGTTGAAAAAATTTGAAACATAATTATCAGATTTATCCGAAATAAACTAAATCCGATTATATGTTATAAAAACACATGTATCAGAATTTTATTGTTATGATAATAACGTTTGCAAATAATGATAAACGCATGCTCACGAATCGCGAAGGCTATTTAAAGTAATGCAATACGTAAACAAAAAACAAGAGCATAAAAAATCAAATGTTTAATTTGAGGTTACTAATAATAATTACAGTCAATTATGCATCCATATTTTGTTTTTTGTTGTGCAATTTTGATTCATTAATTTGCTTTAAAACAAACTGTAATTAGGTTGGATAATAAATGCTTTTTCGAAGATTTATGCAATTCATAATGAAACCATTTATATTTATTTACTTAAAAATTCACTAAAAAAGTATACTTTTTTTTTAATTCTATTTAATTCGATAATTTAATTAACTAATTATAACTTAAAATTATTTTTGATTAATTAATTATCTTATCATTAATCTATAGATTTTTAAAAAAAATACAGTTTAATTTATTTTAAAATCAAGTCGTTTTTTGATTATAAAAAATTGAAACAATAGTGCTTATTTGAATGTCTTTATGAAAAAAAAGAACAATAGCATTTTTTTAATGAGTCAATCGTGTTATCAAAAGCTGTTGAAATGAATAGAAAAAGGTATGGTTGTTATTAAAAGATAATTACACTGTTTGTTGCTTATTGGATGCATAATATTATCAAAAAAAATGGACAATTAAAAAAAAAATCACTTGTAAATTTCACATTGTTAAATTATTTTATTTAAACGTCTTTATTGGCCCGAATTTGGACTAATCGATTTTATTATTATGTTTTTTGATGCTACTTTATTTTAAAAAAATAATTTTGTTATGATTTTAGATTTCTGAGCAAATTGACACAAATAGATTCGATAAGTGATAAGAAACGAAACAGCTTACTTAGATCCAAGCAATTCCGCACTTCAGCCCTTCGATGTTCGATATATTCCAGATACAAATATACAAATAAACGATAACACGTTAATTTTGTATGCAATTTAATGAGCATCCAAAATACGCGTGCATTCCAATGATAAGATCACAAACTACTGCGTTGATTAAGCTAATTTAATCAGCAAGTTTACGCGTATTACAAATCTTATTGATTATATAAGAAACTATTTATTAAATTGTATAACAAAAAAAAACTGTAAACGGTAATTTTTAGCTTTTCTTGGACTTTTAATTTCATATGTCAACAATCAGCAATTGTATTGTTATTTGTATTTTTATTCTCTATTATTTAAGAATGTCGGGATAAAAGTTTTTTGTCGCGAATAAAGGCGATGATAAGTTGCGTCACGTGTATATAAAGCGGCGAGGACTATGTGAAATGCTTCACTAAATTTCTGCCGTTGATAGCAGCAGGATTGCTCGTACAACAACTCATCAAAAAAAACAACACCTCAACGGTGGCTTCCCAGTTGAAAGAGTTTTACTTCAGCTTCGCCCATTCATGGATTCAGCTCAGTGGACGCAAATAAATTGAATTGAAAAAAAGACAACAATAACAAAAATAAAGGAAATATTTAGAATATAAAAAAAAGTCTGGTAAGTACTTATTTTCATATTTAAAGTAGAAACTTTAGAAGGATTGCATTTTAAATGCAATATTTAATTTATTGTGTTATTAAAACTTGTTCAATTTACACATCAAAATAAATTTAGCAAGCTTCTTAATAATTTAATCAAAAGAAAATTATCATATTGTTATTTCAATTTTCTTTAATCCAAATGCTTTTAACAGCCACATAAATTTAGGATTATTAATTCTGGAACCAAGGTTTGGTTTTTCTGAATGTAAAAATTACATAATATAAAACTACTACAGGTCGATAGCCTCTAGCTAAAAGTTTCTTATCAGTTTGTATATACAAATTTTGTTAACATTTCCAAATAAGAGCAATAAGATTAAATCGCTTCTATATTTTTGAAGAACTCACATGAGAACATTGTATATAGTTGATAATCATTTAAAAAAAAAAATGAATCGAAAGATTACAGGTTGTTATTGCATTGGAAAAGGAAATATTGAAACTACGTGCATTATATTGGGAAGTAAAAATTTCCTATTTAACGACAAACGTTTCCATTGAATCGAAATCAATCATTTTTGATTCAGTTTTATGCGAGTCCTTCGAATTAATTGCAAACCGGGAAATGGCGATAAGGAGAAATTGAACTCTACAGATTCATTGCCAATATCCAAAACTCTTTAAGGTCAAAACTGATGCGGGAAACTCTCTTAAGTGAAATAAAGATTTTATTATGTGAAATATAATAATATTTTTTATATTTGAGAATCAAATGCACTTATATTATTAGATGAATTCTTCCAAAGTCCGAGGTTGTATCTGAACGAACCGTGAGGGAAAAAAATGTTTAAATTCTTTCGATATCAGTGCGATAACATGAAATCCGTTATCACGAATGTATTAATAAAAACATATTGTATAATTCATTCATAAAAAAATAAAACAA
This sequence comes from Nicrophorus vespilloides, assembly GCF_001412225.1. Taxonomy (NCBI): domain Eukaryota; kingdom Metazoa; phylum Arthropoda; class Insecta; order Coleoptera; family Silphidae; genus Nicrophorus; species Nicrophorus vespilloides. The sequence goes on from NW_017097767.1 coordinate 47,481, forward strand.
AAACTGTAATCTTCGTTACACAACATTTAATCTCCAGTACAGCTGAGTTTGTGCTGTGATGTAGATGAAATCAAATAAATAAAAATAGAAAAAAAATACAGTTGAATTATTCATAAGTGATCGGGTTCCGGAAGTGGAAGAACAAAAAGAAACGAGTGCCGATCAAATTTGTTGAATTCAAGTACAAAGTAAATAATAATTTATAAGTGCGTTAGATGTGTGACCTTAAACAATTAACTAGCTGGAAATAGAATTAAAAAAAAGAGAACACATATATACATATTTAATTTTGCTAGAATTTCGTATGCAACTGAGACCAATAAATACCAATGACGATCAATGTCACGGTTAAAATGTTAAAAATATTTATTTATGTATCACCGCGAGGTGCGATTTATATTAATGTTTTGTATTTTATCTGTCTGATTTGCAGCATCGCGTTGCAATGGTCGAGATGGATGTCAGGACAGGTGGATTTAAGGAGGGAAAAAAGGTTCCTCAGTATGTCGCTGCACTCTCAGGTAAAATTGTTATGCAAAAACCGGATTTCGGAAGTTCAATAACCACATGATTTCAGCGTGCCTCGGTGCTGTTGCGGCCGGCGCAGTTATGGGATGGTTATCAAATATATCGGAGGGATTGGAAGATGGTGATTACAATAACATTATAATTGATGATACCGGGAAAAGTTGGATCGGATCCCTCATGAATATTGGTGCAATGATCATGTGCTTTCCCATCGGCTTCATCTGCGATAAAATCGGAAGGAAAATTGCGATGCTTCTCCTGATCATTCCATTCATGCTCGGCTGGTTGATCATCATCTTCGCAACAAATATAGAGATGCTGTACGCCGGCCGCTTTATCACTGGCCTGATTTGCGGAGCGTTCTGCATTTCAGTTCCGTTGTACACCAGCGAAATCGCGCAAAAGGAGGTCAGAGGAGCTCTGGGCAGTTACTTTCAGCTCCTCCTAACAGTTGGAATATTGTTCGCTTATGTGATGGGCTATGCTGTCAACCCAAAGACGCACACCTTAATATGTGCATGTTTGCCCTTGTTGTTCGGTATCATTTTCTTCTTCCAACCTGAATCACCTGTTTATTGCATCAAAAAGGGCAAACTGGATGAAGCTAGAAAATCGTTGATAAGACTGAGAGGCAAAGATTATGATGTCGAAGCCGAAATTAAGGAGATCACTTTTATGCTCGAAGAAAATAACGGCACTACGATACCATTCAAGGAATCGATCAAGAAGACGGCGACAAAGAAGGCCGCTATTATAGCTTTCGGTATGATGTTTTTCCAGCAGTTGAGCGGTGTGAACGCTGTTATCGTCTACACTGGAGATATCTTTTCCGCCGCAAATAGTTCACTCACTTCCAAAGAAGCTACGATGATCGTTGGAACAATGCAGGTTCTTGCAACATTCGTCTCTTCGCTGGTCATAGACAAACTAGGCAGGAAAATTCTTATGATCGGCTCCGATATTTTCATGGCCATTTCTGCTATCATGTTAGGTGTTTACTTCACTATACAAGATACAACGGAAGGCATTGGCTTCTTGCCGATCTTCGCTATGTGCCTATACATCGTCGTCTTCTCGCTGGGTTACGGTCCGATACCTTGGATCATTTCCTCCGAGGTGTTTCCTGCAGAAATCAAGACTGTGGCCAGTTCGGCTGCCGGTACCTTCAACTGGTTCCTAGCCTTCATCGTAACCAAATTCTACTTTGATCTAAAAGTTGCTATTGGTAACGACGGTACGTTCTACATGTTCGCAGGAATTTCAGTAATAGGTACTCTATTCATCATTTTCTTCGTACCTGAAACCAAAGGCAAGTCCTTCGATGAAATTCAAAGGATATTGAGCGGCGAAAAAGTTCATCAATCCGAGGGCATCGAAAACAAAGGATACTCTACCTAAATTATTTATTATTTATTTCTTTCTTATTATTATATTAATAATATTTTATATTAAGTTGTATATATGTTAAGATTATCTAATGCCTTTATGATGTGATATTAAACATTTTGCTATCTTTAATATTTCATTTTCAATATTCAAATCATTTCCTCACTAAACAAGATAGGAAAACTTTTATCGCAAGAACAATATAAATATATTCTCAAAAAGGAAATTTGTTAAAAAGAATATTACCAAAAGATATAAATATAGGAAAATAGACATAATTGCATAATTATTTTCGTATTTAATTTATTTATTATCGTAGTCTTTCCGCCTAATTTCATAATATTATGAGAATTGTTAAAATTTAATTGATTTAAATTCAATTAAATAAAACGAATGTATATATTACAAAAGCAATAATTTTAAATTTTAGACGCAGTACGTAATATTGTGATAAACTATATATACAACCCAATGTACAAAGAGATAATTATAAAAATCTTGAAGACTATTTGTTTGCATCATCAAAGCATGTAAACAAAGTATCGCATACAAAATAGAGTCCGTTTCTTGTGAAAACTATTATAAATTAAAGTCTTAAGATCAAATGTCACTGATCAAATTACGATAATACACAAGCGATATTGCACGAGAAATCGCAGTCAATAATAGAACCGTGAGCATATTGCAACTAGATTTATTTCCAAAGTTTTCATTTCTGATTAGTTAGTTTCCTGGATGCTTTGAAAACATGGATCGTGACAATGACTTTTTAATCGCAAATAGCTCGAATGTGGACAACGAAGTGAGAAACTATGAGAGCTTGGTAAATATTATTTATAATAGGTTAATTATTTGATTTAATTGTGTTCTTAATAATTGCAGAGCAATGGTAGACAAAATGAAGGTCAGAAGTCAAAGACTTCTCCACAATATTTAGCTGCAATTGCTGGTAATTTGATGTCATTCATTTCAATGTTGGATTTTTATGTTATCAGTTATTTATTTTAGCAACCTTGAGCGCTTTTGCTGCTGGCATTGTGATTGGGTGGACAGCACCAATAGAAAATGCAATGGAAGATGGAAATTACAACAATATCACTATTGATAAGAATCAAATGGGATGGATTGGATCATTTACAAACCTGGGAGCATTAGTCACTTGCATTCCAACAGGTTTCATCTGTGATATAATTGGCAGGAAAACAACACTGCTGCTACTCATCATACCATTTTCAATTGGATGGTCTTTAATATTGACAGCAAGGAATGTACTGATGCTGTACTTTGGAAGATTCATCATTGGTATGGCTGTTGGAGCTACCTGTGTTGCTGCCCCAATGTACACCAGTGAAATTGCACAGAAGGAAATTCGAGGTGCCCTGGGCAGTTACTTTCAATTGATGGTCACTGTTGGAGTGCTGTACTCTTATACTTTTGGTGCATTTCTAACACCCATGAACTACACAATTATTTGCAGTCTGGTGCCATTGATATTCATTACATTGTTTGGCTTTCAGCCAGAAACACCCCTTTATTATTTGAAAGTAAACAAGTTTGAAAAGGCTAAGTTGGCATTGGTCCAGCTGAGGGGTACTCAGGATGTTGACAGGGAACTCAATGAAATTGAAACTACTTTGAAGGAATCGAGAACATCGGTTGGATTTTTCAGGGCGATGTCAAAGAAATCTAGTAGAAAAGCGATTTTCATTTCATTCGCATTGATGTTTTTCCAACAGTTCAGTGGCATCAACGCAATTATTTTCTATACTGGCTACATATTTAAATCTTCTGGCGTTTCTTTCAACGAGAATTACGCCAGTATTGTAATTGGAGCCACGCAAGTAATTGCTACTTTCAGTTCATCATTGATAGTCGATAAATTAGGACGAAAGATACTTCTGATTACTTCCTCTCTGTTTATGAGTTTATCGATTATTTCGCTGGGAGTGTATGTGTATTTGAAGAGTCACCAGTTCATAGCTGAATATGTACTAGCATATCTTAACTTTTTGCCCATCCTTTGTCTAGTACTCTTTATAATCGCCTTTTCTATAGGGTTCGGACCTATACCTTGGATGATATCTGGCGAAATTTTCTCTCCTGACATCAAGAGCATGGCAAGCTCAATGGCTGGTTCTTTCAATTGGCTATTGGCTTTCTTCATTACCAAATATTATTTCACTATCAGTGACACTATTGGTGAAGAATACACGTACATCTTCTTTGGCGTTGTTACTCTATTAGCTATTCCATTCACATACTTCATTGTACCAGAAACCAAAGACAAAACTATCAGTGATATACAAGATGAACTAGAAAACTAATTCAATTGTATAGTACTTAAATAAATTTGTCATATATTTTTTAATATACGTAAATTGTAAATACATAGTACAATTAACATGTAAAAGAGGCATGGAAGAGGACGATTTGAATTTGTATTAAAAGAAAATGCATAATATCACAATATATTTACAACTAATATAACAAATAAAACAAAACAATTATACTTATGTACATAAACATTATTAACAATAATAATACAAATCATCTTAATTTGGTATTTGCTTACACTTATATCCATTAAATTTCGTGAAATATTATATCACAAAACGTTTACAAAAAAAGAAACATTATAATAATCGTATTTATAATTAGTCTACAAAAATAATAATACAAATCTTCTGAATTTGGTATTACAAATCTTGGATAAAAAAATATAATTGGCGTTAAAGTATTTAATATAAATATAGAATTATTTTCAAACTTAACCTTTTGCACTTTGAATTCCATCAAATCTTATCAATTCAGCGAAGAGCAAAAGGCTAAAATTTCTTTAAACCACTCGGCTTCACGCGATCCTCGATTCGCTCAATGACGAATATGACTTCTGCATTTGTTTACAGCAGCACAAGTCCTTCATGAATCTTCCAAGGCTGCTATCGGAATTAGATCTGTATAATCCGCTGGACACCTCTTCGATATTAGTCTTTCCAATGAAGCTGTGCAAGTCGCTTTTAGGAAAGCCCTCCGTATAATATAGCTTAATAGTTTCATAAGCATCGTTAATAACAGTAATGAAGAGGTTTAAAATTACGTAAATGTATAGACTTATGAATGAATACAGGTAAATGCGACTGAACCACCAGAGCATCGTGGACTTGTTGGACATGATTGAAAATGTGGCAAACATATCATCACCGTTGACCAAAGAGAACAGACATTCCGAAGTGGTTGAGAGAGACTTGAATTTTAAATGGTATGGTCCCAAAATGAGCCAACCGCAGAACGTGAATCCACCGTATATCAACAGAGCGCATAACAGGAATCTGAAGATCTGCGGCGTCGCCTTCTTAAGTGTCAAAATAACTACGTTGTATGTCTTAAAAAATCCGAGGTACCTTAAAACTCCAAACCATACAAGCATGTTACCAGTACCCAAAAAGATGCTGCAAACGTTCCATTGGTCACTTGTGTATTCTGAACTCTCAATCCTCTCCTTAATAGACGATCCAATCATAATGAATATATCATTAACCAGAATCATAATGTACCACATATTCAAAAATTCCATTTTATCATCTCTATTCAAAGGCTTCTCAAAATGAGTGATAAAAAAATTGTTTGCAATAACTTTCAATTGTTGTGCTCTGACAATGGCCCTGGTGCATAAAATGAATGACATTATACATATCACAATGACAAAGTAATTCAATAAGCTTCTGAGAAGGGCATCAATCCTGTTGTCTGTTATGTATTCTACATTTCCATTGCATGTTAATCTATTTGGTTCAGCATCCAAGTCCAGCATCATCTGACCATCATGATCTTCATTTATAAAATTAATGATTATATCAAATTTATAGCAATTTGGGGGCGTCAATCTGCCAGCAGATTTAAAACTGATGGTTTTCAATGAAAAAGTCAAACTTGCCTTAACCAAGGCAGCAAAGTTAATCTCAAGATCATAATATTCTAGTAAATAGTCCTGAGAACTGAAGCTATCTGTCTCATTTGTTGATATGTTGTAGCAAGTTTCTATTATCTCAGGATTGAATATGTATGATTCATTAAACCCATATATAATACCTTCTTTGTACTGATATAGACACAGTTTCATTGGCCCCATTGTGTTGTTGGAATTCGTATAAGAGTATGGACCAATTGCTCCACTAATATTAGCATATCCACTAAATGCATAATCAATAGTTTCAAAGAATCCATCTTTAGTGTAAACTGCTAAAGGTCCAGCTGGAGGTGGATATGAGTTCACTTCCATTGAAGCATCCCAACCATTGAGAAACAAATGTGAAAATGTAATTCGATTATCCCAAGTGTAATTGACATGGTTGTATCTGCTGAATGCGAACAAACACAATTGCATGGTGACTAGAATAATTTTTATAATTTGTACTATAAATTTGTATGGAAATCTGCGTTTCGCCTGCCACTTCTCAATTGGATTCATGAAGAAGAACTGCAGCTTTCTCCTCATTCGATCCTCTGTCCACATTGTGATATGATTCTGCTTGCACGATCTGTGATGTGTTATTGCACTGGTTTCGTCGTCTTCACTGCTTACTGGATCGATAACACTTGCACTGCTATCAACCATATTTACATTCAACTTAAAATATTATAAAAACTGAATTATACTGTTCAGTAAAAGTCTTCTACAGTAATGACATTTTTAAGTGAGGTTAACTGAAGGACAATGGTAATATTTTCTTGACGCTGATTGGTCACATGATCATGTGACACTACAGGACCGGACTTTGTATTTAAATATACGCATTACTAAAGTCCATTGATTAAATAAAATGTATTTATTTTAGAATGAACTACACATTTAGTAAATTCAAAATACAAAGAAAAATATTATAAGTAATATTTGTATTGATTTTATTTTTGTACCAAGTGGATTTAAATTGGGTTAAAAATATAAAGACGGTACTGCCCATGGCTTTTAATTTTTTCACAATATTTTGACGTAACATACGTCAAACTTTCAGTAACCTCTCATTCTTAGTATGTGGAATTCATTCCAAAACTCATATGATAAAGATATTTAAATAGAGGGGAAAAGATGCCAAACATTGAAATCAAACAACTTTACAATCATGAAAGGTAAATACCATTACTGTTTAAAGTCCAACAAATGGATACATGAATTTCACTTTTTTAGGGTTCCTGCTGATAAAACATTAGCTCTTTTATTGTATCTCCCATTTGGAATTATCCTCTTTTTATTTAGGTTAATAGTATTCCTACCTGTGTTTTTATTTTGTTCTATTCTACCAAATACAAACTTAGTACAGGGATTGTTATTGAAGCTTGTATGCTTCTGCCTTGGAATTGCCATAAACATTGAAAACAATGAAAAAAAAGAAGATGTTGATGCATACATCAGTAACAACATCTCTATTTTGGACCATATTGTTATGAAGATACTTACAGGAAGCACTAAGGTTGTATCATCAAATTATACAAATTTTATCTTAATTTGTTTTTTTTTTTATTGCAGCCAAGCTCTGAAATTGATACTCGATTGTCACTGTTATGTGGGGAGAAATATTTTGGAACGATTGCAAACCTTGATGCATTCAAAAAAAACCTCTCTGTGTTCATGAGCAGCAAGAAAGTACCTATCTATTTCCAACCTGAAGGCGTCATGACAAATGGCAAGGCTGTATTAAAATTTAACACTTGGCCATTTTCAATGTGCAGCAAATTCCAGCCAGTTGTTATTAACATTGATAGGCCTATTCTTAATATAGCAGCGAATACAATGGATGCTCATTATTGGACAGACGTGTTCTTCTACATGTTCTCCCCTTTAACCGTCTACAATGTCCAATATTTACCTTCAATTGAGAAGAAGGCCTTCTCCGACGAAGATTTGGCGAATATTAGTCAACAGGCGATTGCACATGCTTTGAAGGTGATGCGTCTACATTCCGTTAATGATTATAATAATTATGTTATTTTCAGATTGAAGCTGTTGATCACAAGTCGGCTGATATGAAGGAATGGTTAAAGAGGCACTTATTGGAACTTAAAAGAACTGCAGTTGTCCAAAACAACCGCTCTGCTAATTATGCAGTTAGTCCTGAGATGACCAGGATGGGTCTACAAGTAAAGGAAGTCTTGCCGCTAGTTCCAATGGAGGATATTATAAAAGATTTAAGTACTTGGCTTCGAACGAAACGTAATTTACGTATACTAATCATTATAATTTTAGTAAAAACCCGTAACGTCGATGTAACAATAACCAATATATTAGATGGGGCCGTGGATTATATACCGGAATCGGTGAATGCTGTTCCAGTTGCGAGTACTTCTTCTCCAATAATTAGTACTTCTTCATCGTTTGGTCCATCGAGTAGCAACGGTAGCAAAGATCCCTTCAATACCGCAGCAGAATCATTCGGAAAATCTGCGAGCGAACGCAGTTTATCTTTCCAAGAACGAAAACGACTTCTGATTGAGAATGCTCGTAGACGATACATCGAGAAGCACGGACTCAACTTAGTAGCTTTAAATAATTGTTGATAGTTTTCCTGCGATTCTGATTTTCCTCTCAATTTCATTTAATTTCAATAGGATTAGTGCCAAAACAATATTTAAGCACATTATTCACTTCATAAGGTTCCAATCTGTTTACTGCACGGCAATGTTTAAAGCAGGCCGCCTCAAACACTTGCTTTAAATCATAATTTTATCTCTTAGTTTCTCCTTATAAGAATGTATTTGATTTTTTAAAAATTTTAATCTACTAAAAGTACGCTGGATTAATCTGCGATTGGCTAGTGATATTTTTCCCAATTTTCAAATACAATTTAAGTTTTTTTTTGTTTTGTTTTCAACTATATGCAACTGACAATACAGTTACACTTGGAAAATATATTTACTTATTAAATAGTTATATTTTTTTCGCATATCATCTGCTTGGTTTTCATTCTATGCATTGCTTATTCATGAAGTATTTTAATGATAAATATATGGATGAACTTTCGATTTAAATTCAATTGAACGCAAAACATGAATACGACTGATTATTAATTTAGGTCAAATACTGTTTAATACCTTATTAAAATAAACAATTGCTTCATTATAAACACAGTGACCTAACGTTTAGTATAATCCAGATGTTCATCATAATCTTTGTTAAACTATCTTGTTAAATCACAAATTTAATCCAATGATTTATAGCAATGTATTAATAAAAACTTTAATTCTTCTAAAATTAAGCTTTCCATGTTTTAAGTTTAATATTGAAAGTTAACTTTACTTCTCATTTAAACTAAAGATGCGTTTTGTTTTTATTATTTTCGTGTTGCAAAAACTATTACATTAATTGGAAATATTCGAAAAATGTATTTTTTTACAGTTACTATATTGAAACTATTATTGTTATTGTATTATTTCCAAATTGGATTAACATGGCAACATTGCAATTCTGCACATTTTTGTAGCAACGCGCTCTGTCGAGAAAAGTTGTCGAAACTGTTATTTTACTATTATTATCATTAACCTGCAATAGAAATGGCGCGATGTTGAACGCTTGTAATAAATAGATTGTAAACAACAATAAAAATATGTTGATTATTTTCAATTAGTGCTATACCATATACAAAACACTCGAGATGTCGAAGCAAAAGGTGTCTGCGGAATGGAAAAAGCGCGTAAAGCAAGAATATATGCGACTGAGGCAAATCAAAAGGTACAAAAGGGCTGACGAGGTGAAGATTCAATGGAACCTGAACCAGAATCGAGTGTGCCAAGTTCTGATTACAGAGCAGAAACGATGGACGGAAAGCAAATCGTTTTGGGTGAATACCCCAGAATTTCCATCACATGTAACATGTATGAAAAAGGCTGAAGTAATTGGCAATGAAGGTAAGTCATAATACCATCACTGTTTCATAGATTTAATCAATCTTTTGTTTCCTCTTAGGAGACATACAAGTTATTCCAATTAAAATTATAAATTCTGTAACACCAATTCCTACCATGTATACCTGGGCTCCAATCCAACAAAACTTCATGGTTGAGGATGAGACTGTCCTTCACAACATTCCATATATGGGAGATGAAATTTTGGATCAAGATGGCACTTTTATCGAGGAACTGATTAAAAATTATGATGGAAAAGTACATGGTGATAGGGAATCTGGATTCATTGATGATCAACTATTTGTTGAATTAGTGCATGCACTGATGCAATACCAAGATAAAAAGGACCAACCTGAAAAGAAGGAGAAAAAGGTAGAAGCAGAGAAACCAAAAGAAGAGACTGAAACAAAAGAAGATGGTGAAAAGGCTGTTGAGGCCAAGGAGACTTCTGAGGAAGTTAAGATGGAGGTTAAAAAGGAGGAATTGGAGTTTCCTAGTAACATGATATTTCAAGCAATATCATCACAGTTTCCTGACAAAGGGCAACCAGAAGAATTGAGGGAAAAGTAATTGTTGCAGTAAAAGTCTTTCAATGATTACAATTTTGTTTCCCTTGTAGATATATAGAATTAACTGAGAGAATGGATCCAAATGCACTGCCACCAGAATGCACCCCAAACATTGATGGGCCCACAGCTGAATCTGTACCTAGAGAACAAACATTACATTCATTTCACACTTTATTTTGCAGAAGGTGTTTTAAATATGATTGCTTTTTACATAGTAAGTTTTTTCGCTTTTATTTCATTTTCTAAATATTTTAAATAAACATAATTGAGATTCTTGAAGGCAATTTTTACAATCCTGAGTCATGGGTTGTTTGCTTGTTTTGCTGCTTTTTAGGAAACCAAGGTAAATTCATTCACAAACAAAAAAGCAAACATAAGACCATTCAATCATTTCAAATACTTTATGCTAATAGTTATGTTAACTCATTATTCAATTTTTGTTATTCATTAATGTCATCATTAAGTTATTTAAATTATGTACATTGTAATTTACAATGAAGTTACTTCTTAATATATCTCAACTTTAGGACTTCAAGCTTGTCATCCAGGTCCAAATCTGCAGAAACGTCGAGGTCCAGATTTGAAACCGTTCACGGAGCCGTGCGGCCCTGATTGCTACATGCTGTTGGTAAGTTATTGTATCCGCAGACTGTTCAAAACTATAAGTTCTTAATTCTATTTATAAGGATGGTGTCAAGGAAAAGTTGGCCGCAAAAGCGAAGCAAGACGAGCAAGATGAAAACGATAAAGGTAAAGATAAGAATTCAAAAGACAATACGTCTCAAAATAGTCGCGCGAATCAAAATCCTAGGAAGGTTTGTAAAGAACAATCCGTAGATTCTGGAAACGAGGCAAGTTCCGAAGACAGCAATGATTCAAATAAATTCAATAAAGGTAAACTGATAATGCCCAAAGGGACTCCGTTTATATTAAATGATTCTTTCCAGATGATGGGAATACCGATGTTTCGACAACCACGGCGTTCAGTTTGCTGGGCTTGATGGGAAAGGATGATCATTGCGAATGGACCGGTTCTGATCAAAGTTTGTTCCGTGCTTTGATCAAAGTGTTTCTAAACAATTTTTGTGCCATTGCGCAAATCATGCTTACAAAAACATGCCAGCAGGTATAATATTGAATATTTCTATTTTTAATGTGCAAATTTCTTATTCCCCATATTATTTTACTAGGTGTATCAATTTGCCCAGAAGGAAGCGGCTGATATTCCCACCGAAGACTCGTTCAAAGACTACACTCCGCCCAGAAAGAAGAAGAAGAAGCATCGTCTTTGGTCGGTGCATTGCCGCAAAATTCAATTGAAAAAGGATTCGAGCAGCAATCACGTTTATAATTTTACTCCGTGCGATCATCCCGGACAAAGCTGCGATGCTCATTGTCCATGCATTGGTGCTCAAAACTTCTGCGAGAAGTTTTGCCAATGTAGTTCAGACTGTAAGTAACTCATCTTCCAATTTTACTCTAGTTAATAATCATCTGTTTGATAGGTCAAAATCGGTTCCCGGGATGCAGATGCAAAGCGCAATGCAACACCAAGCAATGTCCTTGTTACTTGGCTGTTCGAGAATGTGATCCGGACTTATGTCAAACTTGTGGAGCGGATCAGTTTGATCTCAGCAAGATTACTTGCAAAAATGTTAGCGTGCAGCGTGCTCAACGTAAGTCTCTTTAACGAAGGAAGACATTGAACGTAAAAAAAATAAATTTCTTTTCTTGTAGATAAACATTTATTGATGGCACCATCTGACGTAGCAGGCTGGGGAATCTTTCTGAAGGATAGTGCCCAGAAAAATGAGTTTATTTCTGAATATTGCGGAGAGATTATTTCGCAGGATGAGGCCGACCGCAGAGGGAAAGTTTATGACAAGTACATGTGCAGTTTTCTATTTAACCTTAATAACGGTGAGTTTATAATAATAATTTAAATTACAAATGATTAAACAACATTTTAAATTTAGCAATTCTGATATGAATTCATAAAAAGGCTTAAATTAACTTTATTTTATATTGAAAAATTGTTATAAATTATTGTCTTTACAGATTTCGTGGTCGATGCAACAAGAAAAGGAAATAAAATCCGATTTGCTAATCATTCGATCAATCCAAATTGCTACGCCAAGGTGATGATGGTGAATGGGGATCATAGGATTGGGATTTTCGCGAAGCGAGCAATCCAGCCTGGTGAAGAACTGTTCTTTGACTACAGATATGGCCCTACGGAGCAGCTCAAATTTGTAGGCATAGAGCGAGAGATGGAATTCCTTTGAAGAATTATACTAAGTTTCACATAACGCGTTTATATATCCCCGCGAATAATTGATTAAATAAAATATTTTTTATTCTTTATATACAGTATATACATTTATCAAAAAAAAATCAGGAGATCACAGGCAGTTGAGATTTGTAATCGTGTAAAGTGGAGCGCCTATTTTCCGTCTCTATTGGGAATGCTTTTCAAATCTCTAGTCAACGAAACCGTGTCATCCGCTTTGGCAATATCCATTGCTTCTAAATCGATGTTTTGCCCTGAATTCGATCTATTTTTGCCGTTGTCGTCGCACTGTTCATCGCCAACATCCCTCTTGTTCCTATCGTAATCTTTAGACAGAATGTCCCTTCTCATATCTTTCTCTTCTTTGTTCTCCACGACTGTTTCTTTAATTACTTCCTTTTTAACTGTTTCTTCAACTTTAACATCAGTCTTTTCTATATTTGCGATTTTTTCCTCGGCGTCATTGACGATTTCGCTTGGGTTTTGTTTGGTTTCGGTTTTAATCTTTGGTACGTCCAAAACTTGTAATATGCTCACAGGCTTATTCTCAACAACTGTAGGTTTAACATTCTTGCTCAACGCGATCGGAAGTGGACCCAAGTTCTTCAACTTTTGCGAATCCTGCTCTGATATTTGCTTGCCAATGTTATAAGATTCCGGATTTTTCGCAATCATTTGCTGAATAGGTTTATCTTCAGCTTGAACCTCGACAATCTTTTCAATAGCTAATTTCGCTATGGTCTCGATTGCTTTAACTTTGTCTTCTTCATTTTTATGAAGCAATTCTGTAATTATTTTATCCTTTTCTTCGACTTTCTTTTTCTCTTCTTCGTACATTTTCTCTAACTTGGGTGACTTGTCTTCCTTCTTTGAATCCAATAGTTCTTTTTCTTCCTTCTTAATTGCTTCTATGTCCAGTTTAATCTCTTCAGGCGCCTTAGTCTCAACTTCTTTTTTGACGACTGCTTTTTCTGTAACGTTGACTTTTTGAACTTCGGGTAGCAAATCTATTGTCTCCACTTTCTCCTTAATTTGTGGTGGTGAATCATCTTGAGGTTCTTCAGGTTGCGGCGGCTCATGACGTATTTCTTTACGTTCTTCAAGAATCTTCTCTTCGATTTTTTCTATTTCCTTTTCAAGTTTATTCATCTCGATAGCCTTCCGTGTAGTAATGATTATATCCTCTCTAATAGGATTTTCAATTTCTTTCATTACTAATGCCTTCTCAACATGAACTTCTTCAATTGCGTACAGATTAGCATATGTTCCAAGAACCATAACCACTATGCCAATACAGAGCATGGCTTGAGCCAACAACCTTTCATTGGTATTTTTAACTGTGATGCATATGAAACAGCACGCCGGGAAGATAACGCATACAATTACACCAATCGTGGAACCTACTAAACCAAGAACCAATTCGATGTTTGGAATCATAATACCAATTGTTAAAGAGATCAGTATAATCAATACTGTTAATAATCTAAATTTATTCTCCGGTATATATGTTATTGGCGTATCGTGCATTGACGAGTACATCTGCAATTTGAATTGTTAAGTAACAGTCTAATAAATAATATTTACAAACTTACTGGCTTGTATAGCAATGAAAATAAACTAGCCCTGCAAGGGAAAATTACCAGTGGGAAACTGAATGCCACAGATAAGACAAAACCCATTTTCATCAATTCCGTGATTATGGACGGTTCGAAGTTTAGCAATATATTCCCACTGAAGGTAGGCTCATGGGATAAAGCAATGTATCCAAAAACTCCAACAAATATATAAACAATAGTGCAAATGTTCACTGCTAATCTTACAACTCCATTCATCTTCTCCTGAGAAGCATTTGGAATTGCCTGATAAATCTCAAACAATTGCCTGAAAATAGTATATTAGTGTCAAATATATTTTTCTGATTTTGTAATGAAATTACGTTTGACAAAATAGAGCCATTGAAAATATTGGAATGCATTGTAAAATGCCAGCTGGCCTCCAGTAAACCACTTTATCATACCAATCTCCTTGTAATATATGAGGTGCTGATTCCCACATCACCTTGAAATTAAATGTGTTAATATATACAAATTTCTAAATGCATGTAAGTTCTTACTTTTAGAACTAAGCAGGCATAAAAGCCAACAGTAGCTGTGCTTACTGTGCTCAAACTGCTAACATTCCTTAATAATCCTAAAGGTAATACACAAAATGCAGCCAGTACAAAAAGAATACTAGTTCTCAAAGTGTTTGAGGATGGTGTATTGGTCATATGAGCAATAATTTGTGGTCCCAAATCACCCATGACTACAAAAAAGGCAATGCATGTCCCTAGAAGGAAACCAATCAACCCAATCTCCACAAACAGTTTTCCAAAAGTGCCAAACACATGGAATGCCAAATTTTCAAATGTCCTCAGTCTTGCCTTAATTGCAGATTTAAGTAGGAAATGGCATGCCAATCTTGATATAATACTGCTAACAATCAATAAAAGTATTGATAAGATGATGCCACACTGCAAGGATATAATTTAATTATCAATTTTTTGATGTAATATCAATTGATCTATACCTGTTTGAAACAGTATGGCATTGCAAGTATGCTAACACCAATTATACTGTTTGCTAGGGTCATCACATGTATTGCTTGTTTGGAATCCATTGCGAACACACTATAAACTAGTACTCAACACAAGCTACATTAATATTTTCATTCAAAAATGCACGGCTTTCTATTTTCAAGTAAACGTCAAATGTGGCACAATTTGTTGATGATTTATGGGAATTTATTTGTTGTACAGTTGGCCAACACTCTGCAACTTATGCAAAACTAATAACTTGATTGTTTGAATATTGCCTATACTAAATTGAAATTAGCAAACAGTTTTCAATTTTAATTATTTGAAATTTTGTTTTTTTTTTTACATATATTAGAACAGGCCAAATGACCTATAGTCAATAGCCCGTTGAAATAATGCATGTAATTTTAATTAATGACTTTTGTAATTTTGTTGTTGTTATTATTAAATTAAAGTCTAAGTTATTTAGAGATCGTAGCTTTGCAAGAAACAAATAATTAATTAATTAGAAATTTATTAATATTTAAATACGAATTAAACAAATAAAAAATGAAAAATATATGTATGTTAATGTCTAGAATCGGAATTTGGATTGCGTAAGGTGTTTTGTTTTGCCGTGGCAAAGTTATTTGTTTTGCGTTTTCCATATCAGTTCTGTATTATTTTATTAAAGTTCTGGCAGGGTTCACGCTCATCTCGGTTCGTGCCAAAAATCTCAGACGATTCCATTCAGGTTTTCACCTGTTGTTTCATTTCTTGGAATTGTTGCTATTACTGGACGAGCTTTTACTGCCGAAGTTTCCATAAGCTCCGAAGCGCTTGTCCTCTCTTACCGTGCGTTTGGGTGCAATTGGAGGCGCTTTACCGTTCAGGGCGATGGTGTATTGCGATTGAGGGACCTGGATATTGATTCTATGCTTTGTGGAAGAGTCGCTCTCCGTGCTTACAGATGATTGCAATTTGATTGTTTGGAATGGAAGGGCGTTCTTGATGCCAAAATGATCAAAGTTTATTGTTGTTTGCGAAGCTGATGATTCGTTGGAGGTGTATAGGCTGGAAGTGCCGTCTGATTCATCGAGGGAATTTGCTTGTTTCATCATCGTTTTTGTTGTTGTCTTCGTTGTTGCTTTGGCTTCAATCAGTTTATCCTTTTGCTGTTCTAGGGGTATCCTAGGATCTATTGGAGGGGAATACACTTCAGGGACTTTGCGAATAGAGTTTCTTCTGCTGATCCGTCGCTCAATTGTTGCGTGTCCATTGCTAATTCGTCTGTCTGTTATCGGTCCTCGGTTGTGAATCCTTTCTCCTGCTGGACCTGTCTGGTGATCTTTGATTCTAATATCGTCGTCAGTGTCTTCGTAATCCTCAACATCCTCGTCTTCTTCCTCGATGACACTGTTTTGGATCCAGTCTCGTATTCTATCCTTTTTCGCAGCTCTGTCCACTGTTGTTTCCAATCCATATTGCGTTAAAGAGAATAGCAACTTATTTTTTTCCGCGGGACTACTGTGGAAGCTGTACATGGAAGGACATAGACCCTCTTCTTCGGCGGGGACTTCGTTGTTCTTTTCTATACCTATTTTAGAAAGCCACCTGTCGTCCATGAAGCGGTAGAGTTCGGCTAATCCGGCAGGGCGCTTCTCAGGTCTGGGTTCTAAATATTTCTTAAACAATCTTTGACCTTTCGAGGATATAAGCTTGAAAAGCTTCGGTTGTCTTCCTATTTTCATTGTGCTCAAATGCCATGAGAGGTACCTAGTATAACGTGGATCATCGCAAGCTGCTTTCTGCCATGGAAGGCATCCTGTTAGGCAGACGAAAATCACAATGCCAAATTGCCAAACGTCGTGTGAGGTAACGGTCCTAAAATTAAACGATTATTTGATTGTATGCTTAGCTGATGTGTTTTCGAATATAACTTACATATAATCTTTGTCTGCTTGAATTTGTAGCACCTCTGGAGGAGCGTACGGCAGCCACTCGTTTCTTCTTGGCACCACGCATCCCACGCGCCTTGTTTCACCGAAATCACACAATTTAATACGCGAGAAATCTGATTTAAAAACTAATATATTGTCCAGTTTAACATCTCGATGCACCAAGTCTCTTGTGTGTAGATGCTCCAAGGCCGCGGCAAGCTGCTTCGCCACCCTCTTCGTGTGCAATTCCCCGATTCCAGTTTCTTGTACGTTTGAAGTCAGGTCGCCTAAAAATAATGAACTTGAGAAACTGCTTTTTTTTGGCAGTGTCCACTTATTACCCAACGGCGCGTATTCTTGTGAGAAAACATAGAATCCAGCCGTTTCGAACGCAACATCGTACGTCGTGATGATGTTCTTGTGCGCCCCCAGATGCAACCCATAATGGAACTCCCTGTAAAAATCCCTCAGTGCTGTGTACGGCTTCGGAAGCGCTTTCAATACCATCTCCGTATCAGTGGCTTTGTGCTCGACTAGCAGGATCTTTCCGAACCAACCTTCGCCCACGATTTGCAGAATATCGAATTCATCGGCCAGGCTTACCTTTAACAGACAACCACAACAATTTCCTTTATAACGTTAAACAAATCCGTATAATTTTGGCAGGACAATAGAGCATTTCGAAAAGGTATTATTTTTAGCTGGCGGCGCGAACGTGGACGCATCGGACGAGAGATGCACTCCAATCATCATTACTTTTTCCAGTTCGAATTCGCGGATCCTGTGGATGCTGCCGCCGATTGCGTGTTTCATCTTGTTACTGCCCATATTTACTGTCCTTTCCGCATTGGCATCCTTTAAAAATAAACTATGTAGAGAGTTGTTCACATCCGAACATCGGTCTGAACTAAGTGAGGTCTGATCAACTGAGGCGTCGCGACGCTTACTGCTGTAAGTAAGGCTGAGACGACGCCGGTCAGCCCGGGCTGAACGCCTCTCCAGAGCGTCGCGATCTTTCATTTCTCACACTGGCATTCAAATCTGGGACGGCACGGACGTATTTATGGACGTCATCGACACTTAAATTCACTTTTGGATTATCTATTACAAAATCCACTTCCTAAATAACACCGCTTACACTAACATTATAATGAATGGACATAAACATTCACCTTCTGCATTCAAAACAACTCGAAATAATTACGCTCACTTAAAACTATTTTATAAACTACTACAAAAATATAATTTATATACAAAATCATATTTAAAGTTCTATTTATATATTTACATAATTACTAAAAAATATATAATTAAAACTTATTGCATATTAATTATGTTTAATAACTGTTATAATAAATATTATTATTGTAATAATTCCAATATTTCACTCTATTTGACAAATTTTATATATTAAAAAGTATTATAAGGCTGCCAATGTTAACAATCACTAAAGTCATTTTTTTTCATTACATTTTTATACAACATGAAATTTTAAACATTTTACACGTAAACACATCAAACGTTCGTAATATTATGTTTATCTTTTCCAATCTCAAATAACGTTACTATAATTTATTACCTAACACAAATATTACATATACATACAAACGTTATTTGGAATACAAATCCTAACTAACTTTTGGGTTTTTGCAAATAGACCAAATAATAATTCGTATCTGGATTATTACGAGATACCGTTTAAAATTTACTTTTATAATTTAACGTGGATAGAAAATAATAATTTAAACTTTATTTTTATTATGTGTAAATTACAGAAACATATATTTTGTGTGACTTTCAAAAGCTTTTACTTTTATAATTCTGAAAAACTTACTTTTAAGTTTTTTTCTATATAACATAACATTCATGATATAGTAGTCACGTATGTTACATTTTTTCGAAACGTATTAATTCTGCAGAAAAGTTATATAGCGGTATTATTGTGAAACGTTTCTTTACGATACAAATGAAAAGTGTTAAGGAAAACAGAAGCTTACTAATAGACGCGCAATATCTACATAGTTTTGATCTGCCCACATATTGCAGCTTATGAAATGAATTTCAAGTAAATTGGTTCATATTTCAGAACCCATATGCCAATACCAATGCGCACATGAGTAGATAAACGAGATTTATTTTTATTAAGATTTTTGCTCCACCGTCTTATTTTTTAAAGAAAATTTATGTTGGAAACAAAGCGTAATTTATGAAGTTTAGACGAGAGTGAACAAAAAATTGTACGCGCTGTATGAATCTTTAGAAATACGTGCTTTAATCGGAAGATCACTACGGTGTGTATTAAAATATGCGAACAATGGCTTCAGGAATTTGGATTGTTGCCAATTCTGGATACAATGCAGATGTTCTTATTGTTATACTTAGCGTATAGCAATTAGGATTTCGAAAATATAATATTATGGTTGGGTAATTTGCGGTCTGCCAAATAAATTGAAAATATTTTGGTTTTATTGTCAATAAAACTATCGCATCGCACACGTTTATGTTTTGCAAATGCTCAACGACGTGTAAATGTAATGCGGAAGTTAAACATCCTTTCCAAGATCTTATTATAAAGCAAATAAAATAGTTGACTTTTAATAGATTCAAATATTTTATGTATTATTGTCAAAAAATACACTTTGGTATCAATACTCGTTTTTTTTAATAGAACTGCACCTAGGATACAATTTTAACCTTTGGCCGGGCTTACTAGAAAAAATTTTGTCTAGACCGCATAGATTTCAAGGTTTCATTGTCAACTTAGGATATTTTGGAACGCGATAGTAGGCGTACTTTTGAAGTTTCGATTGATACAACAATTTATCATGGCCCATATTTGGCGCCAACAATAAAATGTACAAGTTTATCTGCAAAACTTGTTTAGTTCTTCATTTTTGGAGTTAATAAATAGATTTCTTCTATATCTTACGAAATAGCTGTTTCATCATCATGGATTTATTCAAAACGTTTAATTTTTCAAAATATGTGCTACCAAATTTTCTATTGCAACAGAATCAATGTTACCAAATAATACTTCTGATACTCTTTATTGATTGTTGAAGAATGAAATGTTTAGAGAAAGACGTTTTAATCGCAAATATGTTTTACAGAAAAAAAATATGCAAGAAAAACGATTTAAAATATGAAAAGGGTGTTTTGATCTTTCAAGGTTACGTTGCTCGTCTTGAAGAATGAAAGTCATTAACATCCCAAGAATATATTTGTTAAATTCTTAAAATACATGCAGGACGGCAATAAACTCGGTGCATTCTTGGAAGTTACCCCAGACCGAAAAACTGAAGCGCAAACATTTATTTATTTATTCCATGCGCAGTTCACTGTCCTATACGGATGACCATAATAGCCCTAATGCATTTCGTAATGTTGTGCCTCTAATGAAGATTGATTTTATGCTTCGCGCATTCCAAATATTTTCGTTGGGCTACCGTAACTCCGTCCACGATGATGATAATGATGATGATGTCTTGGAACGGTGACGTCACGCGGATTTTCCTATTTATAATGCGACTTCGTGGCGAAAATCTAATGGCGGGACGGAGGAAAAACTTGGTTTTGTTCCAAATACACATAGCGCCCGATTTCAAGTTTCCATTATCCCAAATTGCTTTCTTTAATCTCTGTTTAAAAATAAATTGGCTGACTTTGTGTATTGATTAATAAGGAGCGTTTACCGATTATAACTATACTAAAAAAAATGGAGAATGACGACTTTGCGAGACAGTGTAAATGCATTGCTGTAGATATTACTTAGGTAATATAAGTAGACTTAACTTGAGTTCAGTTGATGCATGAGCAATATGTTTATAATCATTTGTCTTGAGTAAAAATAGAATGAAGTTAAAATGAGTAATTGAGCAGTAAATACACCGAACGAAATTCAGCACTTCAATTTGGCTGTTCAATTTTATATTCAAAATAATACACATTGTTTTATCCTAATTTTAATGTTCTTCATATGTCTTCATAATATGTTAAAACTTATTTGTTTACATCCATTAACTACTTTTACTACTAATATTAGCTTAGAATCTTCGAAAACTTATTTAACAAGTTATATATTTTCTTAATATTACAGTTACATGCATCTTTAATCTAATCATCACAACTAGAGGAAAGTTATGAAGTAACGTTCTGCATTATTTATTTGGACTATTATTAGTATTTCTCAAAGGACAATAAATGATGCGTAAAAGGAGTTGTGTGTTGCGATCTTAGTATTTTGGCAATCCTTTGTGTGTTTCTCTTATTAAGGTTTGATGGTTTTGGCAGTGACCTGAATCATGTAGTATTATTAATTATTTCTTATTTATTCACAAATTTATTTATATAAAATATTTTGAACATAAATCATTGCCCAACTACGATAATATAATGTTGAACTTATATACCCGACTTTATGGTCTTTCTTACAGTTTATGTATCTTCTAAAAAGTAATGAACTTAAGATTTTCTGTTAATATTCTGACTGTCATTTTGTTAGTACTTTTCAGGGGGACCAAGTCATATGAGAAATCTGTTGTATAGCCACTGTGGTGGCGTTCCTTAGTACATGGAGAGCACATAACGCGGCGCTACAAGTAACAGCAAATATAAAAGCGCCAAATAATTTGAAATTTAAAATAATAAAAAAAAAATACTTTATCCTATCAAATAGTTTTTATTGTTTTAACGTTTTCGCACTATTTATATTTGTATCCGCGACTGCTTGACTGCTTTTAACCGAGTTTGTTCTGATCCAAATAAGTTTAATTATTATTATTAAACATTTTAGTATTTCTTAAGACTTGTTTGTATTAGTCTATTAATTAGTGAGTATTGTTAAATTAGTAGGATGGCGATAAAATCCTTGTTAGATTTACTTTTAGCTCTTTATACCCAAGGTTGTTTTGTAAGTGCCATTGGATATATTTAATTTATTTTAGCTTTCCAGTCTGATTGAAGGAACATTTGCGAGGACTATAAGGTGGGATAATTTTCACTTATTTGTTTTAGGCTATTTAGAATTTCATTTAGGATTTAAATAAACTGAACTACAAGTAAACTCCATTAAGTGTATATTTAAAATGTATTGGACAACAGTAAACAAATATAATTATTTCGAAAGGAGATACACTTGTCCAGTTCCGGGATGTATATCCAAAAGAACAGATATTGTACTGAAAATAGTACACCTCTCCAATATGCTTCAGATCACTTTCCGTTAGCCATTACAGGGGTTGAATTGAGTAGGGCCTATTCCAACAAAATATCCTTTTTTGTTCCTGACTTTGTTGGTACTTTTACATGCTGGATTGAGTATGTTCGATACCCACTTACCCAAGTACTTGTTGATTCATATTTGATTAATTCTCTAATTTATTCTGCAAAATGGAGAAATTAATTAGTAGAGACATATGAAATATCTAAACATTACCTAATCAGGAAATAACGAATGTAAGGATAATAATATATTAGTAATTTTTATTTATTTCAATACATTATTTTTAGATTTAGTGAGTAGTAGTAAAAAAAATTAACTAATATATGTGGTGTCGAACTTGTAATAATATAAATGAACATTTAGTTGGCTAAATTTACAGAGAAGTCTGTAATTATTTTACATAAATAATTACAGACTTCTCTGTTACTTCAATTACATATTGTATAATTTGCAATAAATAGTAATATTAGATAATATAAAAGTAAATTATATATGTAAAATATCACCTTTAAATTTAATAAATGTCGAGAATATGGATGGCACAACCATACGCAACGAAGCTCACACTTTAGACGGTAAATATTTAGGTTTTGTTTTGGTATATTGCTTTCCATTGCTTTCGTTTGAATTAAGGTTGCATAGAGACCACTGAAGATGGCGCCACTCTATTTTCAAATTTGCGAGGGCACGCCAAAACGCCACGATAAAACCAGGGATGGTGGTTTCTACACCTGGGTATAAAGCGCATTGATGGTAGGTAGGTGGAAGGTATTTATATGTTGGTCTACGCAGACGATATTGTCTTTTATGGGACAGGACCGAATATATATAATGATACCACAAAGATAGATAGATGCCTAAGGAACCTAAATAGCTATCTGAAGATGTAAAATCTAACAATCTCTCAAGAAAAACAAAGGAAGTTCTATTTTCCAGAAGAACACCGAGTTTCATGCCGCCAATCAATTTGGAGGGACAACAGGTGGAATGGGTGAAAGAAATTAGATTCCTGGGAGTTTGGCTTGATAGTAAACTATCATGGAATAGACAACTAGCCCAAACCCTTAAATCAACGGAAAAAGGAATCAACATGCTTAGAGCGATTTCGAGCATAGATTGGGGATCAGACCCGGCAACTGTTTTAATATTTTATAAATCGTTTATTCGTCCCAGATTGGAGTACGCTGGTTGTATTTTCTCGTTCTGTGCAAAGTATAAAATTTTAGCCCTTGATAGAATACAAAACAAGGCAATTAGGATTGCTCTTGGAATGATACGCACAAGACCCATCAACTCTCTACATATGGAGGCCGGAGTGGTCCTGCTGAGCATTAGACGTGAAAGCATTACCAAAAAATATATTTGTAGAATTTTGGCTCAAGATAACACGCCTGTGATAAAGGCGATACGGCGAGCGGCATTTTTATTTGGTGCTAAGCCTTTTTGCCAAGTAAAGGTATGCCCTTACTGATCGAAGCATACAACGTAATGAGCCGATGGGAATATCTAATATGCAATTCGTCGATTCAAGACTATTTTAATTTGTCTCTGAATATTCGTTTTAAAAAATGGAACAGGGTTGATTTTATGAATAGATGTAATGATAGTGTTCCAATGCAACAAATCACCCAGAGTTTCCTTTTATTTTTAAACACACAATGGAAAGACCATGTTCATATTTACACAGATGGTTCTGTTAAACAGGATCCAAGGTCATCTGCCTATGGGTTATATGTAGATCAGAGGGACATATCTGAGTGTGGGTATATTTTACCATTATTTTCACCAAAGGCTGTGATATTTTCGGATTCAAAAAGTGCGATGGATGCAATTGAATCCACACTGTATTCAGCGAAGGATAACTTTATTATATTTAAAATTAAGGCTCTACTGGGCATGTTGAAAAGGTCAGGCACGAAGACTTCGTTCTGCTGGATACCGGGTCACGCGGGTATTCCTGGAAATGAAAGGGCAGATGGTCTGGCCAGTGAGGGACATATGGGAAGAAGAATGATGCAGTCTATTGCATATACCGATTTGTATCCAATTGTTATCAAGGACGAATGCGAAAAATGGCAATACATATACAGTAACGCATCAACTAACAAAGTGAGAAGATACTTCGAATGGAATGCCACAGTGCGATCTAAACCATGATTCGTGAGAATGGGCTTCACTAAGAAACAAGAAGTATCGGCGTTGAGTAGATTGCGATCTGCACATGACAGATCGGCTGCTCATGATGTGAGTTGTTTATTTGAATTTTTATATATTTAATTATTTTTATCGGTTTGTTGGATATTTTGTATATCTTAACTTTTTGTGACATATTTATTTATTGCTGGTACCTTTATAACAATTCACATAATATTTGACCTACCTATCCGAGACCTTCCACATTGTGAAAAGAATCGCCGGGTCCCGGTTTGTGAAGAATTAATATATGTTTTGTTTTTAATGTTTGATCTTATTTAATATGGCATTGATTGGCTACATGCACCCCGTTGTGCGAACTAAGTTGCATACTTCCACTTCTTCGGAGTGGAAGAAACAGAAACGCCACTGGTCCGCCACGTCTTTGGTCCGCAGGGCTCATTCTAGAGGGAGGTATCCTGCGGGAAAAATAAAAAAATTGGAATATGGAGCAAAATTTATATTTGGAAATTAATGTAAATGACCCCTGACGAGCATATTCGCAGATTCTACCGCACCCATTAAAGATAAATTCATTGTACGTAGTGCTTTTCATTGACGATACTTTTGTTTTTCGTAAGTATTTGAACATCTAACCAATTAGAACTCAATAAAACATTGTTTTTTTTTGATTGGACGCTCTCTTTTTACATATAGAATCGAGTTCAGTTAATGTGTCGGAGAGGTTTCGTCAAATTAAAATGAGCGCATTCCTAGTGACCGTAGTAGTCATTGCCGTGATCTATTGCATCATATCATGGTACAGTATAATTATATGCACTTAGTGCAATAGAAATTACACTTACATAAATTACTAACTTAAAGGGTGTTACCAAAAATTATCACCTGGACGTTGGAGGGGAAGTACAACGTGAATCTTCAGATCGGCCACATCGGCCTTCCCTATTTCAAACTTTGCGACGTGAATCTCTGCAAGAACGGATTCACTGGATTCACCATTGTAAGTAGGCTTACCCAGTGTTGTCAATAGTTACTGCATTTGTTTATTTACTTGTTCTGTAGCACATAGAGGAGATCAGCATCAACAGCAGCTTCTTCAACTCAGAAGTGACGAAGCTTGTAACACTTGTTGTCAAGAATGTTCATATCAATAAGGATGTGGGAACTCAACAGCAGGAGCAGGTTGTTCCAGTGGCACAGAATAGGGGCAATCCGATGGATTTTAGGAACAAGAAAATTCCGCGATTCATCACAACCTTTGCTCAGGTAAATTCTCATTTTCATTCTTTTCCTCATGTCTAAGTAAAAATATGTATTTTGCAGTTTATGGCAATTCATGTGTACAACATATCTGCAAATCTGCTTCATTCTGAGAGCCCTGGATGGTTGCTGCATGCAACTGTCAGTGAATTGCATCTGGATGGGAGCATTGTGCAGAATTCCAGGACGTTATTGGTGAACGTCAATATGTCTGAGGCTTCTGCCAGAGTGTTGAGGCACTCTGACAACAAGAAGAGTAACTATGAGACTTGTCTTGGTGAGCTGAGCTTTGCCATCAGTTTGGAGGCGACGCTCGACGCGCAAGGACCTCTTTCGTTTGAAGTAATCCTTGAAAAATGTTTAATTTGCATGGTAGCATCATGAAGAATAATCTCCTCCTTTATTTACAGAAATTAAGTATCATCATGTCTCAAACGAGCGCCATGATCAGCGATGATTTCTATACGCTCTTCCAGAAGAAGCAGAGCAAAGAGTGCAGTCCTCGCGTTACCCACGTTTCCGACTGCAACGATAACGATTTGATGCTAAGGCTGGCCCCTGTCGTCCCGAAAGTAACAACACACACGTTATTTATTTTTTTCTGGGCCAACAATGATTGTTTTTAGAGTTTTCTAATCAAGATCGAAGAAACGAAGCTGCGGGGAATGTGCGAGAACAGTCGCACGGAATTTCAATCGTCTCTCAAGAGCTTACAGATCAACTTCAGGTTCAACAGCGTATCCCAAGTGGGCGATCTCCATCTGCCCAATCTGTTCTTTTCCTTCAAGCTGGACACGCTGCATCTGCACAACAATCGCAAGCAGCTGCTTTACATGTCACAGTTCAAATTGGACGCTAAGGTTTGTCATAAGTAATTGCAAGTATAAAAGTATACATACTGATATTTAATTGGTTTTGCCAGTTCGACTCGAACGTGGTCGATCTGTATATCTGCATGAACACGCTCCGCCTGACGTACGATCATAAGAGCATCTATAAGTGGATTTCCATGTATTTCCTGCAGAACAAAGGGACGTCGATGGTCGCGGAAGTCTCGGAGGAACAGATTATGGTGGCTGCTGCCGCTGGAGGACGGTCCGTGCTGGAACGACTGGCCTCCATATACGCAGTGAATGGATGCGCAGAATTCATTGGAATTTCTTTTACCATCAAACTCAACAGCGGATGCAACTCCGTGGTGGGCTTCAATCTAGTAAAGTTGATTTTGAATCAGTTCAAGGATAAGCGCGGTAATTCCCAATTACTAATATATTTATCCCCTATTCATCAATTCAATATGTGTTTGCAGCTAGTTCATACAGCAAGTACTTGCCTAGGTTGCTGCTAGGCAATAGGCATTGGCAAATGGAGGTGCTCATAGAGTGTTTGTGGTGGAGCTTCAACGTCGATTGGACGTGGGGTTTCATCAAGTCGCACATTTGTGGCACACCTCTCTACCTCGACAAGGCACTAATCAAATTTGGAACTCACGACAAGAACGAAACTAAGATTGAGAGTCTGTTGGAGTGGTCCAAATATCTAGTTTCCTACGCGATACAGTGAGTTTACGGAAATTTTCGTTAGAATTGTGCAATTGCAAAAGTGACACTTTCAAACATCTTTTCTAGATGTCTGCAACAGGATCGAATCAATCCGTTGTTAAACGTGTTGAGCGTCCTGAAAATAAATACGTTCAACAATTGCATCCGATGCGATGAAATACCCACCTGCAAGGTGTTTGTTAAGTCGGCAATCATCGAAGATGATATCGCTATCAGTTTGCAGCTGCTGGAACGGATCGTGGTTAACTGGTCAACTCCGATCCCTCTGAAACTGCTCTCTCTGTTTAGAGACATAAAGGATTTCTCACTCGTCCTCGTCGAGAGTTTCGGCTCAAGGATCGCAACCACCCAACAACAACAACACGAGATGCCCTCAAAAGAGAAGAGGACATTCAGCGTGAACATCTGCGGACTTCTTTCATTTCACATACACATTTCCCAGAGGCATAACGCTAAAATTGAATTACGTAAGGAATTAATGAAATTTGATTTAACAACTATTAATTATTATTATTATTTAGAAAATGTGTTAAAGGCCCTAATGGAAATGGCTTTAACGAACACGAGTACGGTTATTTCGATCGCCGATGTCGAAGTCTTTAAACTGCAGGGCATACAAGTGCGGCCGGTGGCAATCACAAGCCCGGGAATCGCAATCCCGGGAATCGCAATCCCGACAATCAAAATTCCGACAATCGAAATCCCGGGAATCGCAATCCCGACAATCAAAATCCCGGGAATCGAAATCCCGGGAATCGAAGCCCGACAATCAAATCCCGGAATCGAAATCCCGGGAATCGTAAGCCCGACAATCGAAATCCCGGGAATCGTAAGCCCGACAATCAAAATCCCGGGAATCGAAATCCCGGGAATCGCATGCCCGACAATCGAAATCCCGGGAATCGCAAGTCCGACAATCGAAATCCCGGTAATCGAAATCCCGGGAATCGAAATTCTGGGAATCGCAAGCCCGACAATCAAAATCCCGGCAATCGGATGGTGGCTACGTTAAATATGATTTGTAATATTTAAGAGAGAAGTGGTAGACCTAACAAATATACATATTAGTTATACAATAGATGACAATAAATTGGTCGGCCACGACACCTCCCGCGTTGAAGTAGAGAAAACTGCGAAGAATAAGCATTTTTCTTGTCTAAAAACATAAAATAACAATTATTTTTGTATAACAAAATAAATAGTTTGCAGTTTCTTCATCTAAAATTCACAACATAAAAATATGGTTTAAGTATCTGTAGTTCTTCTTTGCTGACACAACAAAATATAATAATATTATAATGTAATAAAATAAAATACACAAATGTGAAATCTCAATTTATAATTACAATAGAAGTGTTTATTGGCGTCAAAAGTAATGAAATGTTCAGTTTTCTATTAAAATTAATTTTTCAAATATTTTACATTATTTTTCATTATCAATAAAAGGTTGATAATGTTCCTTTTCAAAGTTAATATGACCTATCTTTTTCACCTATCCTCATTGAAAATCTATAATTTATTATTTTGTGTATGTACACACACTTTCATTTTAAATTCTAAAGCAAAAATGTATATAATATCGTCATCTCCCCATTCATTATCAGTTTCTAAAATACGTTTAGCATCGTGTTGTGTCCAACCACTAAAGTTTGGGTAAGATTGAGGACTATTATAGATCATTAACAGAATCAATATGCAGAGTAGGCAGATCCCACGGAAGACAGTGACCGTTTGCGTCGTTTCTTCGTATTTTCAACTGATAACAAAACTGCAGTAACCTGAAGCTGAACCTCAATCTCCCACCCCGTCCGTATTAATAAGAATTAACTTTGTCAGTACAATAAATATTTAAACTTAGTCTTAGTCAATCTCTTAAAGTATCTACATTGTCTTGGAAGGAACCCCAATAGTACCAATTATTATAATAAACTTGTTTAAAACCAATTGAATTATTTCATTCCTACAAGTTAGACTCCACAACTACAACACTAGACAATATTCCACAGTGTCCAGAATTCCATCCCTGGGACACAACAATCGTTTTGTCATGAACATTCATTTAAATTCGATGAACATAATAATTTGTTTTTAAATGTTCTTAAATTTCCTTTAAAATTGCAAATTTTCATTAATGAATAAAATAAACAATTTCCATCTTTAGCTACATTTTTTAATTTTAATATTTTCTTATTTTGATTTTTGATTTATTTGCATTTTGGAGATTTTTCCTTTAACTAAATCTTTTTCTTTCTTTTCACTAAATAGAAAAATTGATTTGCAATCTATATTACGTACTTCTTTATCTTTGCCCAATACATTTTTATAATTTGATATGAAATAACAACTTTTCTTTTTGTGATTATTGTGATTAGTTTTACCACAAATAAAACATTTTACGTTTTTTATTTTCCTTTCAATGTTTATACAGTTTGTTTGGAATTGATTTGGATTTTCCTTAATTAATTTTTCCTCATTGATGTTCTGTTGATTATAAATATAATCATAATTATTGTAACTTCGATTAAAAATATTTTCAACAGTTCTGGATTCTAAATAAAATTGATCTAGGCGAATTTCTTTTTTATTTGATTTTCTTTATTGAGTCTGGAATGATTACGTACAAGTATCCGTTTGTATATTTGATGGACACGTTACATATCATTTGTAATAATTATACATATTAGTTATACAATAGAGGATAATAAAATGGTCGGCCACGAACATTTTTAAATTATTCTACTATATTTTAATAGGTACAATGGATACTGAAAAAAATATTTTTAAGACCTAGGTCGATGGCTCTTTTGCCCGATTACTAATTGTTGTTATTTATTCATAATAACAATAAATAATATTAATTATGATTGTATTCTTTTTTCGTTGACTTATTCATTATAAAACTTAAGAAATATTCTATAATAAAATCAGTTTATGTTATTAACAATACATAACAACAATTAATAATCTTATTAAGTTTTAGATTATTCTTCTATTTTTAATATACATTTTATGTATTTC
Organism: Nicrophorus vespilloides; assembly: GCF_001412225.1. Taxonomy (NCBI): domain Eukaryota; kingdom Metazoa; phylum Arthropoda; class Insecta; order Coleoptera; family Silphidae; genus Nicrophorus; species Nicrophorus vespilloides. The sequence goes on from NW_017097767.1 coordinate 77,859, forward strand.
CGAAGTCCCTTGGTCTATGCGTTTTATAGTATAACCAAAAACAAAGAAACACATGCAAAGAAACCTCCACCAAGCGTAAACAATCCTATTGATACTGATTATTCATAATCATAAACAAAGCCTTACTCCCTAGAAATAAAAAAATTCGAGCGAAGAATTTTTATAAATATCTTTATTATTTAGTAATATATAAATGAACATTTAGTTGACTAAATTTACAGAGAAGCTTGTAATTTTTTATGTAATTGTATAATTTTTATTAAATAGTAATATTAGATAATATAAAAGTAAATTATATATGTAAAATATCACCTTCAAATTCAATAAATGTCGAGAAGCGGTGAATATTTAGGTTATGTTTGGTTGTATGATTTTGTTTGAATTAAGGTTCCATAGAGACTACTGAAGATGGCGCCACTCGATTTTCAAATTTGCAAGGCCACGCCACCACACAGCGTCTTTGGTCCCCAGGTACTTTTCAATAATCTTTAAAAAAAAATAAATACGTAGTAATATGTAAATACATATACAATAAAGTATATACACCTATCACTCGCTTTACACGGTACTCGATTTACACGTTTTTCTACCGTGTAAAACGAGGGATAGATGTACTTTAGTATTTCAAGTTAATTTTTTATAAAATTGAAAATAAATAAACTTTATACTATTTGTAATATTTTATTATATAAGTACAATAAGATAAACTGTAATTTAATTGTAAATTTAGAAAGAATTGGTCTTAAATTTTGAATTTGAATGTTTGAACTAAATTGGCTGTACTGATTGTGGTTTAGTGGAATGAAGAGTATAATATTTATTATAGGCAACCCAAATAACGAAAACATTAACGTAACCTAACTTTGGTGTACACATGTTATTATTATAGAATTAGCATCAAGATGGGGAAGTTGAATGTGACTCTATTGAGATATTTAACAGCGGAAGATTTCCGTGTGTTAACTGCTGTAAGTACTTTTTGTTTGTTTATAATTGCTATTGTTAAATTAATGTATTTTAGTTGGAGATGGGAATGAAGAACCATGAGCTAGTTCCGGCTGCTCTAGTTGCTTCAATTGCTAATCTTCAGCATGGAGGTGTACACAAGCTGCTGAAGGATTTGTGTAAACACAGATTGCTCAGTTATGAGAGAGGGAAAAAGTGTAGGTAAAATGCATTGTTAATGCAAAACACAATATTTACTTGATTTATTTTAGATGATGGTTATCGCCTTACAAATTTAGGATATGATTTTCTCGCATTAAAAACATTGACAAAAAGAGATGTGGTTGCATCTTTTGGAAATCAAATTGGTGTTGGCAAAGAGAGTAACATCTATGTTGTTGCAAATCAAGATAATGAGCCGCTTTGCTTGAAATTGCACAGATTGGGCAGGACATGCTTCAGAAATATTAAAGATAAAAGAGATTATCACAAACATCGTAAAAACGTCGGATGGCTATATTTGTCGAGGATATCTGCGACGAAAGAATTTGCATATATGAAAGCTTTACATGAAAGGGGTTTTCCTGTTCCAAAGCCCATTGATTTCAATAGGCATTGTGTTGTTATGGACTTGGTGATTGGCAAACCTTTGTAAGTTCATGAGGTGTTAAATAATTCTTTTGAAATTAATTTGGTTCTTTTCATTTTAGGATAAACGTCATGGAAGTGAGTGACGTTGAAGGCTTGTACGATGAGTTGATGAATTTGATCGTGAGATTTGCAGATTCCGGCGTAATTCACGGCGATTTTAACGAATTTAATATTATGATCAACGAGGATGAACGACCGATTATTATTGATTTCCCGCAGATGGTTTCAACTGGTCACATAAATGCTGAAGTATACTTCGACAGAGATGTTACTTGCGTTAGGGAATTCTTTAAAAAGAGGTTCGCTTATGAGAGCGAATTATACCCGAAGTTTTCCGATGTCGAAAGAAACGATAATTTGGATGCTGAAATTCATTGCTCAGGATTCACTAAGAAAATGGCTAGAGATATCAATGTTGAATTAGGAATTGATAGTGACGATGATGATGAAGAAGATGACGAGGTTGAGGATAATGTCAGCGACGATGAAGATATTGAAAATAATGTCAGCGAGGATGAAGAAGTTAAAGATGAGACAGAAGAAATTCAAAAAGTTAAAGATGATATAGAAGAGATTACAAAGGCAACAGAGAAAGTTGTTGTGACCAAAGAAGAGTTTTGCACTGTTGATAGTATTTTTGATAAGTTGAAGGGCGATAATAAGCAACATTTGCAGGTAGTGGATGATAATGAATCTGTAAATTGTTCTGAGGGTTCAGATGAGTTGTTTGAAAGTAGGAGTGTTAGATCTTGTGCAACTACTATTCATCCAGATGAAATTAAGAAGAGGATCAAGAAGCAGATTTATTCTAAAGAGAAGAGAATACAAAGGAAGAAATGTGTGGCCAAGGGAGAAGCTAGTGCTACAACTAGGGTTAGGAGAGAGAACGTTGATACAATTAAACAGAGCGATGGAATTTGGGGTTAAATATGTATATTATTTATATTAAACATTTAATTTTTAATAAAATATAAAAATAAGTTTGATTTTCAAATGTAACTATTTAAATCATATTTTACGTTAATCTCTTTGCGGAAACTGAGTGATGTTAGGAGTCATGATTGTATAAATCTTATACAAATTAATAATCTTGTTAGTGTTATGTAGAGTACAATACGGATAGATTAATAAAAAGATTGAAAGTGAAAGTTTAGTGTGATTCATGCATCTATAAAATGTATGAACAATAAAGTATGAAAGTGAGTGAAATATTAATGTGGAGATGTAGTGGAGATTAATTATAAATTGGTCAAATGTTAGATGTGTGTTTATGTAGATATAATATGTAATGTATGGTTTGAGATTAATCAATTGAACGCACGGGGTGGGTGGGTTATCTTTGTGCGGTTTGTAGTTTTAGAGCGGAGGCCCAATTTATATATGTGATGTTGGCAGATGCATATGTCAATGCCATGGAGTTAGTTAATTAACAAATTGATTACTCCACATATTAACAACCAACTGCACAACCTCAACTTCCTGTTGTAATGTATGATAGCTGATTACATAGCAACTTGTCTCATCTCCCGGCAATAATTAATTAAACCCAGACTGAGCAATATATTTTACGCCGCCGCAGTTTCGTCGATATTAAAAGCAGAGAGAGAGAGAGCGATCAACCGTTCCTGTTGACAATAATTAAACTACATGCGCCTCGAGTTTTTGGGTAAATCGTAATGATGTCGGGTAATTTGTTTTGCAATGGATGATTTAGAAGAAAAACGCAATGCAAACCAATGGTCGTAAATCTGCGGCAAAGATAATTTTCAGCCGTATACATAGGTATTTTTGTTGTGTTGTTGCTTTTCTTGTCTTCTTTGTTTGCTCTTGTGGTGGTGGCTGGGCGTGAAACGCGAAAAGATATAAAAGTCAGGAGTGAAACAATGGGTCTGGCCTGGTCTGGTCTGGAACGGCGGGGTGGAATGGAGGTGAGTCTCTGGAGACCTTCGAAGATGAGCAAGGATGTCATTGCCATGGTAACACCCCGCGCTGCATGCCGTTGCAGATTTAAATGCCCCATAAAGAGTAAAACCCGGAGACTAACCGATTACACACTATGGGACAGGCTCATGAAATATATAGGTGTGCTGCTCTGCTCTTCGTTCCTGCTTTCTACCTTTCGCTCTGTCCGACCCCCACGGGTACAGACCCTCCAAAATATATATAATACTATCTCTCAAACTGTATCCACCTTAACGCCGAAAGATCAATATCTTTAACACTTCAACAATTTTATTACCTAACCGTGCAGTTTCCGCATCGCGCTATGGTCTACTCTTAACTAGAAAATCTTTACTGTCAGAAGCATGCCGTAGAGGATTTAGCAATTTGAATAAGAATATATACATTAAATTAAAAATCATATTTGAATAACTTTTCTTCGTAAAAATTTTACTATTATTGCTTTAAAAAAAATCTATACACTTAGAAATAATTTTCTTTTTAAAATTACTGTTTTCAGCCATTTGTGAATGAAAATTTATTATTTTATTACAATAAAAGAAATATATATACACATTCAGATATAATCATCAGAAATACAAAAATCTTAAAGAAAAATGGAATAATATTTTTCTACTGTTTTAAGTTCTGTTTCAAGACTTCTTATTTGTTTCTTAACTTTCTGTAGTAGTCAAACATTAAAAACATAAAAATAAACTTCTAATAATAGTAATATTTATTGCAACAACAAATGACCATGCAATAACAAATATAAAATAAAATAAAACTATTCCATTTTTTTTATTATCAACTATGAATTACTTTATTATACTTTAAAATTATTCAAAGAATTAAGAATACATTCAACAAAAATCAGGATTTTTTTTTTATTTAATTTTATATTCATTTCAGAAAGTTTGAAACAATCACGCTTATTAATACAAATTCATATTATTCATCAAATCAAATTTTGTTACTCTTTTTGATACGAACGCCTCTGGTCGTAGCAGTTTGCAATTTGAATCGTATATAATTTACGTTTTATCGAATTTCAACTTTCGACGGGTTCAATTTAATTATAATATGATAATATGAAATTTAATTGCATGCGAGACTGTGATTTGTGTTTAATTTTAATTAAAGCTGACCCCCAGCAAACGACAAACAAATGTTTCAAAATGAAAATATAATTGTTTCATTATCGTGTACGTTTCGGACAAATAGAACAAAAAATAAACATCTCATTTTGGCTTCGATATATAATTTCTGTTTCATCGGGCTGTAAAATGTATAATAATCAATGATGTTTGAAACTGAATTAGTTATTAGGAATAAATTTAGTAATTACAATATTCAAATACTCTCTGCAATTATTATACTTTTAATTATTGATCAACGATGTTAAATTAACAATTTTAGAAGTAATTAATTATGTTTTGTTCTAATAGAACAAAACATAATTAAGAATAAATGTCATGGATTTTTATATTAAAATTAAAACAATATCATTTTAAATTATAAAATATCCATACTATTATATATGATGTAGAGTAAATAAAGTTATTAGTTTTGGTTGCATTGTAATGAAGGTATGATATAAATCTTGATCGTGAGAGAAGCTGTGTTTGTTTATGACATCAGTTTTTTTTAGTTTTGAAAATGATGATGCAGAAGAAAAAGTGTAACAAACATATCGGGAAGCTGATTAAAATTCCTGATCGGCGTTGTGTGCGATGCAGCAATACTTTCGTAAAGTCCTTCCGCACAATGGAACGGCGCGCTCTTTTGTGGTCAGAATTACACGCACTTAAATTACTTTTTATTGTGCATATTGTAATGTAAACAATGTAATGCGAGGGCCCAGCAATTGGTTCCGGGTTTTAGATGTTTGCTCGGTGCGATGGGTTTTTGTTGTTTGCCGTTGGTTAAATGTTCCCGATGCGTATCAGAATGAATGCATTTACCTTAGCCGATTGAGGCGCTAATAGACAATTATCGAAGCCATGCGTGAAATAGCTTGATTGACAATATCAATCATGAATCGCCGGACTCTCTCATATATTAATTTGGCCCATTGATTGACGTGAAACGTTTGCATCACAATGCCGATACATTGCCGATCGCCACGCTGAAAGTAGTCTTCAGGTTCCTTTCAGTCGACAAAATGGTGATTAATTCAATCCCCCCGAAGCTTTGTGCGCGGCCGGATCCTCTCTTCTATATGCACGAGGCCTCTCCGCTAATTTCAAGCGAGCTTCGAATATGCGAAAAACTGAAAAACCCATACAAAAAGCTGTAGTTTCATCCAGACACAATATCGCATCGCATATACGGATGCATAGAGACAAGTAATTAAAATTTAATTAATAACCGAATGCAATGGGAATATGATTAATTACATATTACACAGAGCCGCCGTTTGTTCGCTGAACAATGATACACTTTTGTAGGTAATAATTATTAACACATGTTTCCGTAACGAGCCTTTAAAACTGTTCGCTATGCTTCGTGCATTTAATGCATATGTTCTCTACTAATTAATGTGCACTTAAAACAAGAAAAAGGTTAACTGGATGCAGTATGAAAAATATAATTGAATACTAGTAAAGTATACAAATAATTACATAATAATAATAATAAAAAGTATTCGATACTATATCTAGTAAGGTGTCCAAGACGAGGAGTTGACTTGGTTTGTGATATAATTTTGTGACAGGTCACAACAGACACGATTATGATGAATAACGAGCAACGAAGCAACAGCAGAATATCGAGTACCACAGGGAACCGTGCTAGGATCATCGCTGTATAACATACACAACAATGACATGGATGAGTTGGAATTGGATGGTACTTTATACATGTATGCAGACGACGCATGTATTATTTATGGTGGATGTGACCCGACGCAACTAGATGAAAGCATAAACTAATGGAATAAAAAATGTATTAATAAATATATAAGAAGATGTATTTCTTTGAAATTGCGTAAAAATATAACTAGCAAATATACATTTTGTTATAAATTTATAAAAAAAGAATTGTCGAAGTATGTTGTGAGATGTACGGTGCCCATAGAAACGTGATCAATATTATCTGATTAGGCGATATATTTTTGTGCTGCGAAGATGAAGTTTGTATTCGTGTTTGCGCTTTTCGCGTTGGCTTCGTACTCTCAAGCTTATTATGAGGGCTCGTTGTACGTTGTTAAATTGAAGCCGCAGGATTTGATAGATCTCAAGAGCGATGATAAAGCCGATTCGATGTGGCTGATTCAGTACTACAACGGCTCAGATGCCTTCGCGATGAGGAATGGAAGTGTCGTATTTGAAAACGTCGCGAAATGCCTATCCGGTTACGTTCATAGCGGAGCAATCGATATCGGCACCACTGAATTACTCAAGTACATTAATCAGCTGAAAAGACTACCATCTTACCAGATGCTCGGTTATTACAAATACATTCCCAACTATTTGGGCGATATCGAAGAGGAAGAGGAGCTGACTGAATCTACGGTGAAGCAATTCCTGTACTTCTTCGACGAGAGAAGAATGTCCAGATTCGTAGAGACCAAATGGAATTACGAGCTGGGACGTACTGATATGGACGATATTCTGAACGAGTCGTTGAAGTCGTGGCTCGTGATCTACTACCATCCGCAGTGCGAGAAGTGCAAGAGTTTGGCTAAGATCTGGCAGAAGCTTGTCTACGAATTCAAAGAGAAGATTTCGTTCGGTTCGGTGGATAACTTGGAGTTTACAGTACTGAGCAACGTGGAGGATTATCCGGTGATCAAGTTCTCTCCGATGGGCAAAAAGAAGAACAAGGAGGAAACGTACGAGGGCGATTTGACATACGAAGCTTTAAGACAGTACGTTCTTGGAAAAATTAAGACGCCGAAGGTGAAGCAGATAACTGGGGTGAATGTAATCGGGCCTTGCTTGAAGCGCAAGCATTGCATCATCACTTTCATTCCTCTGCTGCTGTACTGCGACGCGGATTGCCGCAGTAATGTTCTCGGCGATTTAAATGAGACCAGCAAGAAGTACAATACACGTTCGTGGATTTGGCTCTGGTCCGAGTATCAGGATCAGGGAGATCTCGAGCAAGTATTCTCTATACAAGAATCGCAGCATCCCATCGTTTTGGTCCTAAACGTTCATGGAAGCTCCTATTTTAAAGTGGAGTATCCTGATGGTTTGAATGCGGAGGAATTAGAAGATGTTGCAGGCAGGATCGACAGAAACATTGGATTTGATAATATTTTGCACATTAATTACAAGCCGGATATTAAAACTGCTCCTATCTGGCGTCACTCCAAAGAAGAGTTATAATTTTTTATTTGATGTTGTTATGTTTCTTTTTTTGTCAATATTCTTACTTTTTGCGAAAATAAAGCGTTATTGATTTAATTTATTATGCAGTGTAGGAAGAGAGACTTTTTACTTCTGCTTTTGTGGTTGCGTTAACTTTCTGGTGGACGCATTAAAAGTTTTCCTTCCTTTTTGTGTGTAAGCGCGAACTTTTTATTTCAGAGAAAACTAAATTCGTCAAAGATTACTTACACAAATCAGAACTTGGCATTTTCATCTTAAGGATATACATTATATAATTCTGTTAAAAAGGAATTTTCACATAATCTCAACTAATATTAAATAAAAGTTTATATGAATAATATCATTTAAAAATAACTAAATTAAAATTCACATACTAAGTAATACTTAAAAATCATTTATTTTTTTGTTAGAAAGAATAATAAAATTAAATGCTTTTTAATTTAACCTAATCTAACCTAACATAAATAGTAAACAATTGCTGTGCAAAAAAAGAAAACAACAGTTTTTGTTTATTTTCTTTTTAAATGATAAATATTTCATGAAACTACGTTTATTGGTTCAAATTTAATAAAAAATGTAGCAATATGTTAACAGAAAATACAAATTGCTGAAAAAAGACGTTAATACTATGGAATTCTGTGCAAGAATGCAATTGAAAGGAACAATAGTTATGCAATCACAGAACCGATTCGGTTTAACTGCCTTTTTTACTGGCTGCTTAATGGAGTTTCATTGAAAATGACATTAGCGGTGTGTTCTTTCCTGTATTGGGAAAACTGCGCGCGAGAATGATTTTTTTATTGCGGCACGTTTCGCACATTTGCATGAAAATTCGATTTGTATGCATTTCGAGCATCGAATTGAACTTTGCACACATGTGAAAGTTTTAAGTGCGAAATCACAGTTTCAGGTCTCCGAGGTGCTTTTCGGCGGAAACATCCGGGGGGACTCATTCATTTGCATGCTTTCATTTCGCACCTTTATGATTCCGGTGTACATGTAAGTGTGTGTGTGTGTGTATGTGTGAAACATTCAAATTCCAGCCCATTTAAATAAATCCGGAAAACAGTGTCGTCGCCAATAACCGGAAATTCGAACTGGCGTAATCGCCGCATAAAAAGAACTTAAGTTTAAGTGCGCTCCTTCGGCTGCGATGGCTCTATTTGTTTTAACATCGAATTCAATTTATTTTATGGCATCTCACATAAGGATTTCTGGTGACTACTCAATTTACATCACCATATATTCAAAATCATCATTTACACTAATGTCATCTTTTATTTTATAAATAAAAAATTACAAAAAAAGTTAAATAAAATTAATGGAAATTATAATACTTTTATGATATAATGACCAGATTAAAGTCAAATATATATTATGTGTAACTATTGTATAAAGTGAGATAACATATATTTATAATATCTAATACAATGGAATCAACAGCATACATGGGCAACAAGTGGCCCGCGGGCCGGTTACAGCCGCCTACTTCTTTTGATCAGACTCAGACTCATCTCAGTAAAGTTAGTCGGGTTTGTGGTGTTGACTAATTCTTTTCATGTTTTGAAATCGCGTTCTACCTAAAATTCATCTGTGAAGTGATATATTTATACACTTGGTTCTGTTTTTATGCGGTAGATACGTTCCACAGGAAAACGCATAAAAATAAATCGCACAAAAAAGAACTAGACACACGTATAAAAATAAATCAATGAGTTACAATATACCGAAAATCGCATAAAAAAGGGTATATTAAATTTCAGAAAAATAATTAGTCTTACTATATTCTTTCTGAAATGTTTATTCATAATTTTATAAAAACGTTAATAATCATAGACAAGTTTATTAAATTTCAGAAAAATATAATCTTAACATATTCCTTCTAAATTTATACGGAAAAAATTTACAAAAAAAAATACAGAATATTTTAATGAAAGTTAAACTTTTAGATAGTTTTGCTATTTTTTTTGTACAATTCCTGATATGCAGAAATGCAATTCTGAAGCTCGCGTTGAAACTTGAATGCTCGTTCGGAATTATCATCTTTTTCGATGAAATGGTTTGCCAATTTGTGTCAAAATGTGTCAAAATGGCCTAAAATAGTTATTTAAAAAAATGCTTCTTGAAATAAAAACCGCATAACTTCAAAACCGCATAAAAAGAGGACCGAGTGTATATTATATTTTGTCACAGAAATAGTAAAGGTATTGTAATATGGTTAACAAAAAAAACAATCCTATAGGATTTACTAAGTTTTATAATAATTCAAATGTATTTATTAATTCAATTGTTTGAATAAATAGAAACACAACAAAATTGTAAACAATGCGTATTATATTCGTTCGCAGAAGTGCGTGACGTAAATCAGTTAAAGTTTTGAAAAGCTGAAGCCGAAATGAAATTAATTTAACGTTTAGTTTAGGAACTCCGCAAATAAGAATGATTAATTACAATTAAATGCGACGTAGTTTTTGGCGTCGACGCGCGTGACATAAATATAAATTGAAATTATCTTCGGTAATGCGGGAACTGCGAGAATAAAATATTTACTTTGTGTTAAGTTTAGTTTGAAATTAGCAAAGTTTTCGGTTTGATGGTAGGGGGCGGAGGGATGAGTAGAGGTGGCAAATAATGGAAACGTAAATTGGAAGTACTTAAGGGAATTAATGGAAATGAAATGAATTAGAGTTTCGCTTATGAAGTATTCACTGTAAGTTTGTTTGTAAGCTCTGAGAAGGGAATGGAAAATTGACACTGATACACATACATATATACACACGCAAGTTATATAATTCATGGTAGATAAAGCGGGATGAAGGAAGGCGAAAACTCGAAATTTATATGCGTCTTAAAATATGCATTGGACGTCCTTCTTAAGTAGAAGGGTTTCAAAATCCTCTTAGAACATGCGTTATGCATCGCACCCGGAGTAATCTTATGGAAATTGTATGTTCTCGGTTAGTTTAGTTACTTTTTACTTTATGTTCTTAAATAAATCATGTGTGAGCATAACTCAACTTTTTTTTCCTGCTTACCATATACAAATTCCGGCATTCGTGAGGCTTTAAACAAAATAGATTTTGAATTCATAGCATTAAATTTTATCGTAAAATTTAATCTAATATGTAAAACAACATTTGTTTATGTGTATATATTTGTTCTATGTAAGTCTAAGCAATTTCTTCTAAAATTTGTATATTCTAGTTTAATAAATTTTAGTTTATTTTTTCTTATATAAATTATGTGTGAGTATATTGACATTATTATAATTTTCTTCCTTTTACACAATTATATAAAAAATGGTTTTATATAACTGTAACCAATTTAAAACTGTTATAACTTTTGAACCGTTGGCACAACGTTGAACGTTTTGTCCAAGCGGAAAAGCAAATGTGGCTATTGTTAGAGCTCTCGAACACCTTAATATGAATAAATATTTCCTGTCTCGAATCATAACATGTTATAACAAAGCTAGTAGTGTTATAAAATGCTATTTTGGTGGTCAGAAAAAAACTACATCTGTGGTAGAAGTGGCTCGGAAACTGAAGGCTCGTGTTGACTGAACATATCGAAATTACTCAAAATCGAACTCAAAGTGAAGCCTTACAAGTTGCAACAAGGACAAGATTTCACGGATGTTAAAAAAACTAGGCTCGATAGAACGAAGGAGATGTTGCGCTTGCACGAACGCAGCCTATTGCCAAATATCGTCTTGTATGATGAGAAAAAAAATCCCTTTACTTAGAACAGAGGTCAATCGGAAATTTAGACATTCAATGGCCACAAGAAGTCAAGTACCACCGTTTGTGGTAGTTTGGGAGGCTTTGTCGGTAATTGTGTGCAGTTTAACTGGGACACCCTGTAAGTCAATGAACAACGTTAAAACTTTTTGTTCATAAATTAAATTTGTTGAGAACATAGTTTTTCTATATAAGGTAGTTATAAAACCTACATGGACCTATAGCAATCAACTATGGTGATCTACCTGTAACACAATTATCAACATGTTCCAAAGATTTCGATAAAAAACTCTCAGAGAAATTACCAATGTTCCTTGGTTTTTCACAAATAATAGCATACATCAATATATTGACTTCAATCAGATTTGATAAAAAAAGAAATATAAAAAACCAGCACTAAATACTAATTTCGGCTGGAGGACCATCCAATTCAACTGGATACAAAACTGACAAATACAGAAAATCAACAATTTATATGAATCAATTGTTAATCAATTACTAATTTTGTTGCTATTTACTTTATGAACTTAATTGAGTAATGTGTATATAATTCATTGTATAAAATGTTCCAGAATCTTCAATATATTGCGATTCTGTATTTCATTAACACAAATATGTTTGTTTAATTATTAAATAAAAATTTAACAATGAGCAAAAGGAAAATATTCATTCAATTTCGCTTTTATGGAAATTTAGTAATTCATGACGGAAAAATATGAATTACTTTAAAAGTATCAACTATTTCTTTGATAATACAAAGAAGTAAAACAATAAATAATCTTGAAAATTTTACTTTGTAAAGCATGGATATATATATATTTTTTAAGTATTCACTAAACTGTGTAAATACCAATACAATTAGACCAGAAAAATTTATTTCAAATATTAAGTACATTGCTGAATAATAAATAAATTTGCTTTGGTTTAAAGGACTAATACATTTTGAAAATTAAAAAATATATAAATTTATTACTTCAGAATTGCAATTTCATTTGCACTTTAGTATCTGCGATATTACTCTTTGTCTATTTAGTTTTGTGTTTTATTTCCATTACAAAATCTCAGTTGAACCTCTAGAGGATGCCAGAATCAATAGAAGCAAAACTCTCTGAGAAATGTTCTCAATCCATTATAGTCATTGTTTTTGGAGATGAGTTGGGAGCAACGCTTTGTTTACTCGCACGTGGAGAATCATTATTTAGATTGCTGGCAATCATCGTATTAAAACGCTTTGCAATTACTTACTGTCGTCGTCCATTGTTGTATACTATACATCGAGAGAGAGAGAAAATGTAAGAGAAAGAGTAAAATAAAGAAGATTGCGAAGATTGTGTACAGGGAGACAGAGAGAGAGGTAATGTTCGAGCACTGGATTCAATTAGTACTCGTCTTATTGATTCGGGGTTGAATGTTAAGCCCTTGTAAAGCTTTTCTGAACCGTGGACATATTTCAAATAAATCCAATCATTAGTAGTCCCCCAAATGTATGATGCATTGGGGTAGTGTGGATTTCTACATTAAATCAGCTTATACATACAATATGTATTACATCTACAAGTACTACGAATATATTTATTTATTTTGTTTTCAATTATGATTTCATCAATAACATTATAATATTAATAGCATAGCAATACCTCGCATAGTGCGGCTTTGATCAGTGCGGATTAACTATAGTTTAATTAAAAATAAATTTTAAAAATTATAAAATTATTGTTTTTTCCTCCTTATTCAGTTACGGTCTGTACAGTTTGTAGTTTGTACTTAAATTTTCACAATAAGTTAATGTGAATTATTTCAAAAGATATTTATTACTTGACAAAACTTCAACTATTAATTAGAGATCTGCAAAAACTCTTCATAATCCAGATTAATACCAGTTATTTGTAGGATTTATAACTTTTTATTGCAACAGTCGAAAAATGATCACGTCTGTAATGGTTAGGATTTTATGGGTTATTCAATTCCAAGTGATGTGATAAATCTAATTTATTTACTACCATAATGAATCAAACGTTGAAATGATTTCAAGTTTGATTCAAATGTATATTATTCAATTATAAAATTGAAGGAGCATAAAAATAATAATAATTGGCAAAGTGTTGAAATATTCGTTAGCGTTTCTCTCTGCCCACGAATATCAACTAGATGGAATAAATTTCCGCTGCAGGAGGAAACATAAATTGTCTATTTCATATTACGTCAAAAGTATTTAAGTCACAAGATTAAGCGAATGCTGCAATAAATTACTAAATAATACAGCAAAAACATTACTTAGAATAAGTAGAATTATTAAGAATTTGTTGAGCTAAATTCACATGAATAAAATTGAAGTTATTCAATTATTTTTTTTAACAAAAAAATATTATTTGCATTTAAAAATTTATAAAATTATAACAAAATATAACTGTTACAACATAATTATTGACAATAGGTTTTTCCATCCTCTACATAACATTTAACTATAATTTTATTATGTAAATACAGCCGTATAGTCCGGAAAAGTTAACTCAATGTTTGAAACTGGACTAACTTAAAAAAATACTAATATAACCATAGGATATATAAAGAAATACCTAGCTTAGTTCAGATTATAGTTCCTCTAATATCCAGCACTCCTTGAAACCTGACTAACCAAGGACTTTAAAATGGCATAAAATATTAACATGATAATAGTGAATCCGGACTGATCGAAGCCAAACTATGCGAGGTATTGCTGTATGAAGAAATTTGTGTTATTATTTACAAATTGGTCCATTTTAACTATTATGGATATTTTTTTTATAAATGAATATATTATTCGTTTTTCTATATAATTTATCATAGAGTAAATTTTAATTTGTTATTGTTTTATGTAATATTCTCGATTCTTTAAGTTTTATTTTGTGAGAAAAAGATACTATGTTGTAGAAATCCTTTCTCTTTATATTTTTTTTTAGTTACGGAAAACCGTAACGTGAAAACGTGTAACTATGTTTTTTTTTATGATGGAGTTTTTTTTTATGTGGTTACATAATATTATTTTTTTAAAATATCTATTGAACATTGAAAAAGGGTGGATGTTATGTCTGTAAGCTGAAACTTGATTCCATTAATTTCAACTAAGAGATGCGTGAATTCGGCAAACTCATCTTATTGACTTAGCGCAAAGTTATGCTTTTGTGAAACTGGTATGAATGGTGTATGTAATGCATATAAGCAAGATCATTAGATTAACCCCAAAAATGTTTGAGGGGAACTAGATTTATCTTAATTACTGGATATTTCAAGGATAAGTGCATCAGATATTATAAGATAACTTATTTATTTGTAATGATATTACATATTAAAATTCTGCAGTATTTATACAAATTTGCATTAATCTTACACAGAATCAAAAATGTATACCTATTAAAAAAAATTAACAAATATTGTGATATAAACATAAATGTATGGATTAATTGAGTGCATACCAACTTAAAAAAAGTTTAGTAACTTTAGATACTTTCTTTTGACACTTTCAAACCGTACTATAGTTAATCCGCACTGATCAAAGCCGCACTATGCGAGGTATTGCTAAATATATATATTTGTAGTACTTGTATATGTAATACATATTATATGTATAAGCTGATTTAATGAAGAAATCCACACTACTCCAATGCATCAAACATTTAAGTTTTTAATTATTGCAGTTTTGTGAATTGTTTTTTTTTGTAGATGACAACAGACTTTGCTTATGACATTTATGTCTCATATTACGCATAGTGTGAATGAAGCAATAGTTATCAAAATACCATATGGAACAAAGCCAAACTGATTTTTTAAAGGATATACGAGGAATCAGGAAACACTGAGACGTATGTGTTATAGTACACAACACTTGGACGGTGTATTAGATTGAAGACTTAACGTGTATATCAAAATACCATATGGAATGGTGCCAAACTGATATTTTTAAAAGATTTGGGATTCAGTAAGTTCTGAGAGGTACAGAAATTTGTGACATTAATAGCATTAAACAAAATTAATAAACGTGAATCGTGAAAGTTACCACTAAATTAAAAAAATAATATATAATAAAATCTTTAATTAAGAAATTTTTAAAAACCTAACATTGATTGGATGTAAAGTTAGGGTAAAAAATAACTTATTTCTAAAAATACTAATTAGAAAAACGCCAAACTGATAATTATTAAGTCGGATTAATAAATCTTTACAAAAGTAACAATCATTGCATGTAATCATATAATCTATTTTTATTTTTCATATTTATTACATTTGTTGAGAGCTCTGCAAGTTTGGAAATAACATTATGATGTTATTCGATTTTATAATTCGAAATTGCAATAGTGGATTGGAAGCGATGCAAACAAAAAGTCCGGAAAGCGAGAATAATTCAGTATTTAATTATGTCTGGTATTGGTTGTGCGGTTGGAAATGCTTTCGGAGCTCTCGCAGTAAATTAGAATTAAATTCTAATTTCGCATTTGTAACAATATTTGCACCTACATGGTATGCCCAGGATACTGCGGTCTCCACTGTTTACGAGCTCGTAAATTTCTCTACATTGTCTTAAACACATTGCATACATGTTGATATCACAATAATAATAATAATGCAACCCCCCGTGGCCCCTTACTCTCTTTATACAATTTTGTACCATTTTATGGGTTATCCCGTTTCGTGTGGGCCCCAGCTGCACCCAAAACAGGGCCGTCGCCTTCTCTTCGGTTTAAACCGCCTTCGCCGCTCCTTCTCCAGGAGTCGGCGGCGGCAATACGAATGGGATCGTAACTCGTCAATAAAGCCAATATTCCACAGACCACAGAGCAGCTGGTCTCTGCTTGAACGGAAGACGGATATCCTGGATAGATGCAATAGATTCCTATCCGACGAGCGCTTCTCTGAAATGGATTACACATTATCCAATACTATTCAATCATTTTCACACTTTAACCGAGACCATTTTGAAGATTGTAATACTTAGAAATTTGAATTTACTGCTACTATTAATTGAAACTTAAAACATTTATAATATAGTATTCTATTAAGTCATGTATTATTAAAATTACTAAGGTTAATTACGTTACGTTTCTTTCAATATTCATGCAAGTCAATTATGATTATCATACTTCAATTAAAAATTAATCAATACATAATTATACATAATTATACAGAAATATCTCGCATAATCCGGGCAATCGATATCTCTAATATCCCGTACTGTTTGAAACCAGACTAATCGAGAAACAAGAAACTAAATCTGCATAAAAAGGAACAAAATTATCATTGATGTATAATAAAAATAATGTTGTGTACTAATTTTTTAAAATTTATTTTGCTAAATTATAATTTAGTTTGTTTAGAAAATTTCAACTATAGTGAATTCGGACTGATCGAAGCCGCACTATGCGAAGTATTCAAAACTGATTATAAGGTATGGAATGGTATTTCGATAACAATAGTTTTTGAGTAGAAACATAAAAAGATTTAATGTAATTATGTTAGAAAATTATATTGTAAAATAAAAAAAATGTTGTTTTAAGTCTAAATAAGAATATCTGTCATTCAAAATCTATAATTAAATTTACATGAAAGATCAAAGCATAAAATCGTATATTTACATAAAGAAATATTTTCAATAAGCATCGTATTCCATTCAAAAGTAAAGAAGTCGTGAAGGAAATAGTTTTCATACGACGCAAAATACGAAAATGATATATCCGGACAGTAACAACAAAAAAAATCAGACCAATTAAAAACGAAAACCAGAAGAGGAAATAATTTGGCCGTAGGAGAGTTTCGTCTACTATATGTGTACACTGGAAACTCTATTCATGCAAGTTTTCTTCGCTCGGAGGGAAAGCAGAAGAAAAAAGGAGGACAAGAAGTACGTTGTCTGAGTTTCCGTTCTGTAACTTTTTTTCCGCGAGAGCTGTTTACTTTGATCTGTATTTAATTAGAAACTTTTCATAAGCGGAGAAAAAAAATACGGCCTCCTCTATGGAAAATGCTTAGTTTTGCTGCGCTGTGAATCACAACTTTTTTGTAAAGAAAAGCCGTACTATACACAGATCAACAATAAGCTGCAACGCAAGGCTACATTTAATTAAGAATATCTAGACTTTATTAAGGTAAATAATGCAACTTCCTAACGAGTTTTCCAACCGACGGCAACTTTGCATTTTTATTATTTAACGTAAACTCGTATTAAGTGGACACCGGTCGATGGATTTTTGACAAATTTGCAGAATTAATTTGAAATAATCTCTTATTTTCAATACACAATTATTGTTAGCAGAAATTAAACATTTTAATCTATTTATTCTTGTTTTACTTTTTCTTTACATTTTGTTATTTCACTTTATTTTGCATTAATTAAACCCGGGTTTCCCCATTAAAAAAGTTTGGAAAACCCTGAATTAGACTGATACCTAATACACATCAACAAAGATGAGCGAATATGAGGTAATATTTAAATAGCTTGAAATCTTGTTTTATTGATGTTCGAAGACTTGAAATTGGGAATCGAAGTGATGATGACTTGTGTCTAATGTCTGAAATGCGTTCCGATGCAGCAGTGTGTGACCTTTCGCTGCTGGATGTTCAAACAATAATTCATGTTATGTCAGTGTGTGCTTGAGGAGGAGCAGATGTGTTTCAAATCGTGATGATTTGGGGTTTGGAGTTCGCATTCATCACCAGATGACCGCGTTAATTAATCAACATGGAATTTCCCTAATTTACATCTGATTTTACATTTAGTTAATTATATGATTAGTGAGTCGGTGCATATATAATAACATGATTGGTCATACAAAATGCCAGTCACAGACCGAACGAACCCTCTGCTAATGGACATACACGTACATAGGGATGCTCACCCACATCCACGCAGACCACCACTCTCCTGACTGCATACATACACATACATGCATGTGGACTGTATCGCGATTCCCCAAAATGCATTAAAATGCAAATATACGGCCAGGAAAAGTACACAAAAACATCCAATTTCCTTCGGCTAAGCTTTCCCCCGCTAATGCATAACGCATGTTTTAAGAGGATTTACTCAGGAGTTCTGTAAATACAAATGCAGAAGATGATTGATACTTTCGATAACGTAAATATGTAAATCACTAAATCATTATTCTACACTAAGTCAATCATTGCATTCATAATACCCTACTTTTCAAAGGACATTTCCACAATGCTATCACAAATTAATGATTAATTCAAATCCTTTAATCCATATTATAAATTTGTTATATATTTGCTAGTATTTAACATTAATTTGATTATTTTTTTCTTTACATGCTACCCATTCTGTATTTCAGACTGAGTTTAATAAAAACATTTCATTATTATCAAGACTTTTAAAATATAAGTCTAAAGTTGATTGTTTCCACTTTTTTCTCCATTCATTCAATAGTTGTTATATGATGTTATTGCATTTAATAACAATTACACTTACCAATAACATAAATTCCTGAAACAGGATCAGTTTCATTAAAAGAAAAATGTAATTTAATCATCTTTTTTAATCTTTGGTTGTTAATATTTATGAAAAGAACTTTTATAATTTGCTTACATAACATTTCTTAATCTATCACTGCAAAATCATCATATTCCGCATTTAATAAATTTCATCCTTTTCAGGTCAACTTCGAAACCGATTGATTAGACTACTTTATCTATTGAATGTTCTTTTCTATTAGAACATATGGCCATATTTTGTTTGTTGGACGTTGAAATTGCAGATTCGTTAATAACTGTACAATGAAATTCCACTTTTTAATAATAACTGAATTGTTGAGTTGCATTTGCAGAAATATTGAAATCCATTTAGTAAATACTAATTAAATCTGTTTTGATGATATAAAACTTAAAAATTAAAATTGAAAAATGAATTAATTTAAAATACAATTATTGTAATAATTATTGTTACTTTACATATAATAACATGACTATGCTAATAAATAAGTAGATATGTTTTATTAAATACAAGAATAGATATA
The DNA here is from genome assembly GCF_001412225.1 of Nicrophorus vespilloides. Lineage (NCBI taxonomy): Eukaryota > Metazoa > Arthropoda > Insecta > Coleoptera > Silphidae > Nicrophorus > Nicrophorus vespilloides. The sequence goes on from NW_017097767.1 coordinate 97,473, forward strand.
AAATGAGCTAAAGTGCAATGCGATCAAAGTTACTAAGCTTTAATGATTAATGGGATGAGCTGAAATGATTGATTGATCAGTATGTTTAAGTTAAGAAATCCCTTCGGCTATAAAAATGCTTTCGAATTGATCCTAAAAATATGTCTCAACTCACTGCATTTCCAATTAATCACTAACACCTATTTCCTATCACCCAATGATTAGCAGAACTTAAACTGAACATAAATTATTATCCCCAAATGTTAGCTTTATATGCTCATTGTGGATATTGTTATTGAGACGATGCCATAAATTTTAACGTGCATTTCGTAGCATATGAAACGCGGATTTTATGTTTCTATTATGGACCGACATGCAAAACTAAACTAAATTTGAATCGATCCATATAAAATACACTTTTGCATGGATATTCAGAGAGCCGAATACCGTATTTATTATATGAAATATTGATTTGTTGTGGTTGGGAAAAAGGCGCGCAAACGGTATACGTACATATGGAGTATTTGAATAAGAAATTCGAGATTGTGCCCTTCTGGAAGGTAGTAGTAGTTGGTCGTGGATATGCACGTGTATATAAAACAAAGTGAGAGCAAGTTTCGTTGCAGATGAATCTGTTGGGCACGTCTCTCTTACTCTTTCACTACCTAAGTTTGTGTGTGTGTATGTATGTGTATGCTTGTGTGTGATGTGCAAAAGGGAGCTTTGCTAAATTGAATAAAGCCGTCGCGATTTGTGTATTCAAGTCTCATCTCGTTTCATCTCTCTTTCTATCTTTCACAATTTTCTAGTTCGCTCTGTCTCTGTGCAGTCGCACAACCCCGAACAAACAACAACCGAAAAAGAAGGGAAGGATGGAACACCGAGTCCCCAGCACCATATAAATATTTCACCGACTGAAGATTTCCCTCAAGAAAGGTGACTTTCTTTATGACTGACTGACTTTTTATGTTGTCGCATTTCGAAATGTAAATACTGTTTATGTCAGGTTTTAAGAATTAATGTGTAATAAATTGCTTTGAATTATTGAAAGTAATATTCAATTTTAAACTAAAACCTAAATTGGAACTAATATAAAAATTGTAATTTGTAGTTTTGTGAAAAAGAAAATGTTTTCGTATGTTGAAATTTTTTAAAGTAAATCTTTCATTTCTTGCATTTTCGTTTACTAAACTGATCAGATCTCAATGAAATATAATGTTATAATTATTGATAATACAAATGATCAAAACACCTAGTTGAATTTTAAATAAATTTATACCAATAATAGATAAATGCAATTTCTATATATTCAATTTAAAACATTTTAACTGTGGTAGATCTGAATTTTAATATTTGAAGGTATGTTCTCAAGAATAATGTAACATATAAAAGTTACAGTTCAAAATAATTTCTTTTATATGTTTTAAGAAGATTAGCTGAAATTTCTAATACTCTCATCCAATTGAAATTTGAAAAAATGATAATTTGCAAATAACTTTATATGCAGTTAACGTTACCTCTCATAATGAAGAAATAATATAATGAAGACCACAATTGTCAGAAAAAATTGAAAAGTAATCACTAAAAAATACTTAAATGGAATTTGGCGATAAATATGGACAGAAGTTGTACTAGAAGAAGTAAATAACAACCAAGAAATTAAAAATGTAGTTATAAAAATGGCTTAATCAAGAGGTTTCAATAATATTGATGAAGATTATGTTACAAATGTTAGTTTTTCAGTAGAAATTTTTGAATTTGTTCTCAAACTTAAAATCAGAAAATTTAAATATTTAAAGATCTTTAAGAAGGAAAGAAATATCCTTCGATTTCTGAAATATAATTATAAATTAATAATTTCTTCAATGTTGCAGCACATATTATATAAATTCTATAGGCTTGAATAGAAAATATGAATTAGTTTATTGAATCAAAGAAATTCTAATTAAATATTGAATGACAAGATGAAAACATTTGATATACAAAATTATTTAAACTCTTAAATAAAATTGTAACTAACTGAGAATTGGGGTTGTATTAATGTTACAAATGAACTGAAGATTTTTAACATAATTGCTGATGAAAGAACAAGCATTTTATATTTAGCTTTAGTATAATGTTTGTTGCTTGTAACATGTAGTAAACATATGATATAATTTGCATTCCGAACAAGTTGGTTGTTTTTGGATATGGAGCTTTTGATAAAAGTAACGTAATGAACGGCTGAGTGGAAATAAATGGAAAACGGAATACGAAAACTATAAATATATTCCCTTTAAGTGCTGTATTAAAACGGTTCTTGCGCCCTTTTAGAATCAAAAGAGAGATGGAAATAGTGTAAACGTATATGAATGAGCAAGAGAGAAATAGAGAGATGTAAAGAGTGGAACCGTACCACGCCAAATTCGCATCAGCAAGTTTTTGCTCCGGAAATTATTTAATAAAGTAAATGGATTTTCATATTCCCAAGCGGAATAAAATTAAATGCCGCTTTAATCTGGGCTCGGATTACACGCTCGTAAAATATTACAAAATGTTGATATGTCCAAAACGGCTTTAACATTAAATATTTAATCGCTGCGAATTATGTATTCCGTGGACGATTGAAGGAGGGGAAGGGGAGCAACGAAAAGACAGAAAGAAAAAATATATATAGGAATACCCGAAAACACCCCATGAGAGTGATCCTGGGGTCAGACGATCTCAGTCCTCCAACCCTGCAAATTCGACTTTCGAAAAAGGAGTAATGAATTATTCAGCGATCTGCCCAATTGAATTTATACGCGACAAAACAGCCGCAGGCGTTCCAACTATTAAATAATGACCCCGGGACAATTTTCGCCCGCAATATAAAGATTCCTACCCTCCGATCTAGCACGAAGACGACCCGATAAATCAACAGAATGCGATGCTGATTCAATTACAAGAGAACAGACGCACAGCAAAACAACTACAATTGCGCGTAATTCAATAAGAGTAAGTGCGTTACGTTTGGACACGCCGTGTGGTAATAGTTTCAAGAGGGGGAGTGGATACACTGTTTCCGTTTTTTTATTGTGTTATTTGTTACTTGTTTCCGATAAGAAATCAAAGCTTATTATGAATGATTTTTTTTACAATTGCCTTTTGATAACATTATATAACATTGATAAATCTTTCGTATTAAATTTAATATCTTTATATTTGATCTACAATTGATCATATTCGATATAAAAAGATCCATTAATCCTAAGATATATCTAATGTTACTAGATTTTAATAGATTAAATCACTATACAGAATAAATATCAGTATATAAAAATTGTTATAGACTGGGGTTGATCATAGCGTGGGGCTTTCACAGGCGAAATGTAACTTTCAAAGGTAGTTATAGACCAAAGGCGGCCAAACATTTTATCACTACTGTCGTTTTTTAAATTATAGGTGGCGGTCTATCAACATCGTATGTGTTAAATTTAAAATAAGCATAGATAATGTCAGACAGACTAGGAATAGTAGACAGATATTTAATATTTGGAAATGGTTAAACTCTTCAACTACAACATAAGTCATGTTAGATGAAAGAATAGTAGAAAAAAATAGATGAACTGGAATACAGCAAGGAAATTTATAGTACAATATAAGAAAACAGATTTAAAAGTTCATAGTAGATGAACAAATTATAAATTACTGTAAGAACTAGCAATGTAGCAATTGCAGATGCACCGAGTGCGGTACAATGTACCACCTTGAACATGTCTATTAGGGGATTATTGTATTTTTTTAATAAAATGTACGGGAAAGAAGAATTACCATTAAATTTGGTTGGAATGAAACTTGATAGTCCATACGATGTTGATTCAGTTGACAAAGTTATCTGATTTAGTTGTCTAAAAATTGGTTGGGTTTAGAAATTTAGGAATTTCTGGCCCTTCTAAGACAATGAATGAGGCCCTTAATTCCAATCTTGATAGGTTACATAAATAAAAAAATAAATTTGCTTGAGTACTCTAAATAAAAACTTGCCTGTTACCCAAAATTAAATCATAAGGCCCATTAAATTTACTAGCACATAGATCCATTTTGTTACGTCACAAATAATGAAATATTATATGCATCCTTATAGAATTGATTAGATGTATCTTTCGTCCTTTAATAATAATTAATATAATGAATGAGATATATTGATTAGTTACTCTAATTAGATCAAACATCATTAATAACTAAAACACTTAATGGCTTCAATGCACTATATTAATATTGAAATAATTTAGCTATTCCAATGTAGAACGTTTCTAGTATCAATAAATTATATTTAGTCCTAGTATTTCTACTGATACTTCCCAAAAGTCTACTTAAGTAGTATAATACTTAGTTAAGTATAAGTAGTTTGACGAGTATAATATTAGTGAAAATATCGGTTTATAGTTTCAATTTTTTGATATAAAACTAATTCATTATTAAATAGAGATTTTTTGTATTAAATCGATCATGAATGACAATATTACAAATAAGACATATAAATTACTACTGTATCCGTAATTTGGTGTTTTAATATCAATTGATACTGCTATCATTGCCTAACGCAAAGACTAATGCATACCATGCATACCATGTATACCAACTTATATAAATGTACGTCACTACGCACAAAAGTAGTGCGTAACTTGAAATAGTATGTATGCAGCATTACATAAATATGAAATTCATCATTTATTGAAAAACTATAGATAATTGATTTTGTATATAATTGGAAACAAATAATAGAAAATATTGTTTTGAAATTATTTTTTAATAATTCTAAATAAGATTCTAATAAATAATTTGAAAATAAAAACTGGTTAATCTTGATGTTTAATCTATAGTTCAAATATTAAGTAGAACACCAGATGTCGTCTTCCCAAGTAGAGCAAACTCTTCTAAATATTGATAGAAACAGAGATCTTAAAAAAAATGTATCGGAGTCTTGTTAAATTATACGCCGAAGCGGTTGTATTTGTAAAACTGTCCTCAAACATTAAGTAGCCGATTGCATTTCAAATTTCGTTTGAAAAACCAATTAAATTAGAATTTAAAATGCGTCCGCTCGTTTCGCATGTTCTTTTTATACCTGTACGTGTGTGTGTGTGTTGACTCGTCCACGTCGAAAATATTTGTTCTAGTATTTCGCGTGTGGAAAAAATTGCCCTGCCGTTTTAATATAATGTATATAAAGCAGGGGTCCGCTCATTGTTTTCAATTGATTTATTCTGCATCTAAAATGCAGAGCACGAGAATAAATCTTTACGTGGATGCGGTTAACCTTCCTCCGTAGACTATAGATTGCCTCGGAAGACCATTGAATATCAATTGTTTGGACATGCTCAAAGGCGCCGATGTGACTCACTTCTCATCTTAGCTCAGCAAATTAATGTCTGGATCCTTCACAAATTGTATTCAAATTTATACTAAAATTCCAAAAAGAAAATAGTAATAAATGAAGAAGGTAATGTGAAGAAACGACAACGGCAAAAATGAAACTAAATGGATGGAAGAACACTTTACTTAAGGGGAAATCATTGAAGGGGAAAGGTTTATATACTACAAAACGCTGTTTTAGTTTATGTTTCGCTTCTGCTCGGAGCATCGAGAAAGCGAAGCGTTTCCCATCGATTCCTTTCAATAACAACATTGGTTATCCGATATATAAACTCTATTCCAGATGATTCAATATTACATTATAGTCTTAAACATTTCACGTATAAACTATAAACGGATTTATATTTAATTTATTTTAAAAAAAAATAAAGTGAATAATGCAAGGCATTGTATTCATATTTTATTCTAGTATAAAAATGATGATATTAATCAATAAAAACTACAATAACTGTTACATATTTATATAATCTTAAACATTTTACATGTATCTCAAAGCGTCTTCAGTTTAGCATCAAATTAATGAAAATTAAAATAAATATTTAAGGATATAAACCAATATTTTATTTAATATAGTATTATGATATTATTGAAAATGCAATGCAATTTTCCATATTACAGATAAATATAAAAATTGTATTGAATAATCAAAGAAAATACATAAATATTGAAAACTGCATACAATAAATATGGATTTCCATATAGATGTTGGGTAATTCTCATATTACAGCTTCGGTTAGTCCGGATTCATAATGAGGTTTGAAGATTTCATAAGAAACAAACTTTTAATTGAGCAAAATATATATTTTTTTCTTAATAAAGTGATATGTATATTCCTCGATTAGTCCGGTTTTGAAGAGTCTGTGATATCCGCGGTATGCATAAAAATAATGGTGTTTATTGGAAGTTTGCTTAACTCAAAACAAGACAAAATTATAATTAAATAATGAGAAGATGGAAAAAAGGAAATTATCAGAGATCAATATGCACAACTGTATGAACTTCCAACATAAAAATAATGGTGTTAGTTCTGATTTTGTTAGTTTTACAAACTTTAGGTTCAAGTAATTTAACTTCTTGCATAATTTGAATGGTACTCATGGGAGAGATGAATGCGAGATTAAGTGCAAATGGATATTGCCCAAAGAAAGTAAAAGATTTCTTTTGCCGATCGCCCACACTTCTGCAAAATGCAAATCTCCGAGATGTCGGAAATGGCGAAGGAGAGATTCCCCGGCGCTACGAATTCCCCCCTATCTACGTGAGAAATTTCAGTTTTGATTGAAAACCAACGACGATCTCGTCTCCGAGATAATTTTAACAAGAATTTATGACGGTTGTTTTCGGGATAATGACGCCAATTCGAATTTCAAACACGTGCCGCTTTACAACCGCGATATGCAAATCCGACAAATGACAAAGAACTTTCACTAACGTCGGTTTTGTTGTTATCATTATTATTGTTGTGCTTTTTCGAGCCGAAAGGATTTACAAGGAAGAGGTGAAAATATGAACAAATAACGTAGAGCGAATACATTTTTGGTTTGTAAAAAAGTGTCGCGTGGGTGTTTAACTGTTTGGCGAAGTTTTCGCTCGGGACACGCCTAAAATGCAGATACTGTCCATGCCGTTGTTGTTGATGGTCTGTAGCATCCGGCTTGACAAATTTCATCGTGTTTTTTTATGCATGGGAGATTTTATTTGCGTTCAACAAATATGGAATGTAATACGAAAAGTTTGCATGACGTCCATTTAACATTTTACTCGCTTTTCATTATAATCATTAATATATACATATCTTCATTCCTTCATACTACTTTTATTCTGTTACATTAAATCTGTAAAATTCTTATTGAAATATAATAATTTTGAATTATGTAAATCCAGTCAAAATATATCTAATAATTCACTTAGTACTTTTCTTACAAAACTATTCAATCATATACAGTTATTACTTAACATGGATGATTTAGAAAGCCTTACTAGCAACTTAGACAATGAAAATTAAGACAGAATTAAAGAAGGTCGAGAAGATTTTTTCTTCGAAGAAAATCATTTGTATTTAAAAAGAAGCTTCGCTTAACAAAGTAATATTGTGGAACATATTATATTCGTTAATCATCAACAGTACAATAAACGTATATAGGTTTTAAGTAATTAGTATAGGTAAGGATAATTAGTATCGTATTTTGAAGACACTTTACTAAAGTAATTATATAACTTTATGCACTGTTGTGAAATCGTAGCAAGAACAATCCAATTTCTTATATAATAAATTTCTTGGTTTTACTTGGACAATTTCCAAGAAGCTAGTTCAACCCCAAATAAATAAAATAAAACACTATTACAATAGGTTTTTCTTACATTCCAAAATATATTATATAATTGCTTATAACAATGCTAGAAATAGTAATTAAGAAGATAATTTAATTAGAATATTATTTACATACAATTTAAATTAAATGATTATTTTTTAGCTGCTAATCCAAATATATTTTTACTAAATATTTAATGAATTAGTCGAATAATTTAACAATTTAATAATTAATAATTACAAAAAAAAAGATCAAACAAATAATAATTGTTATGTTTTGTATTAAAATTTATTATTATAGTTAATATTCATCATTTCAATTGTATTTAACAATTAGAATTGATGTTTAAATATTTAATTTAAGAGACAAGTATTTATGAAAAGATAAAGTTTAAAGCTCCGCAGTGTTTATTCTCTTTAACTGTCATTTGGACACACATTTCTTTTCGGTCGTTAGTTAAACGTGGTGTACGAAGAGAAAGAGCTTTCAATGATGAATCCACGACTGTCGGGGATTACAAATTCCTCGTGTTTAAGGGAAGAATGCAGATATAGAAAATATGAATGAAAATTTCGGTCACAAATGATATATAAAGGAGGAACGTGACACGCCATGAGATATGTATATGTCAGGGTATAACATGGGCCCCTCGTAAAGGTTGATATACGAGATCATCACCGAGCATCGCATACACCAGAAACGACACCATTTTTATCCCGGAAAAATACAACAAAAACAACAAAAAAAAATGCAAACAAGAAATGTAGGTGACGTGGGTGCGGTGGGAGGTTGAAGAGGCGACGGCGCGTATGCAGATATATGTGGAACACACGAATAAAACAACGCGAAACGTATCCGGGAAATTTCACCCTGCGGCTGCACCGGAAAATATGAATGAATTGACTGAATCCAATTTTGAAATTTATAGTTTCGCAAAGTTATATGGTCCATAAAATTCAATAACATCAATCGTCAAATATGGACTATCGCCATTATAGACGAAATTGTTATATGCTTTTATTTTATGCAATATTGCATGCTCGATTATTACATTATTATTGAAATTGTATTGTAAAAGGCAGAGGTGGCAGCAATCCGCTATCTCTTTAAAATTAGCAATTTGTTCAAACTTATGTAAAATGTACTAACATTCCTCAAAGTTGATAATCTGGGTGGTCTTTCATTCATTATCTTAACCATCTGTTGAAAACTATCTACACAAAATGCATTTTGTTTTTTTAAAGATCACGTTTCTTCTATATCCTTAAAACAATATCAACGCTAAAAACAACAGTATTGCACATGAGTTCAACTTACTTTTAGAAGTTGCTTATTTCATAGTTAAATCAACATATTTTTTTAATAACTAATATATAGTTAAAATCAAATTTCATAAATTATAATTAATTTTAATCTAATTTTTGTTATGTAAAAAAATAACAAAAATATTTTTTTCCAAAATATCAATTTCAATTTTATTTAAAGAATTTAATAAATTCAAATTTTCTAAATTTGTAGAACATTAAATGTTTCAAGCAAATTTATCTTCAGTGAATAGGACTTAATCCACCCACAATAAATATTAGTCAGAATCCTAAATCATTCGAAAACCCAAACCGCTAAGCTAAACCGTTGATATAATATAACCTTTGCTACTAAATCTACCCTTTGCATACTAAATGGTAATTATCAAATCTCTTAGTTTAATTTTTAATGCGAAATTAAAGTAGTTTTCATTCCAATTAGCTAATAAATTACTTTTATCAAATATTTGTTACCTTTGAAGGTTTTTATAAACTCAGAACAATAATTTGATTTGTTTATTAAATACGAATTCATAAATTAACAAATTATAAATTATTATTAAATTGACATTAAAAATGTATTTGGTTTAATTTAAAAAAAATATTTAATCAAAAATCCAAAGAAATAATTAGTAAACAAAATATTAGTATCTAATAACTATTATATTATATTTTAAACCTCAGTAATTAGGAAAAAATACATACATAACTACAATTTAATTAATTAAAATCATAATTTTCTTACAATTTTTTAGATAAAGCCATTTCATTATAAAATTATAAATTATTATTAAATTGACATTAAAAATGCTTTTGGTTTAATTGAAAAAAATATTAAACAAAATATTAGTATTCAATATCAATGACTATTATATTATGTTTCAAACTTCAGTAATTAGGAAAAAATATGTATTCAATAGACATATTTTGATTCAATTCTATAAAAAAATGTGACTTATAAATAAATGAAGATTTATCCTTGTCCTTTTCCATCATATTATTTAAAAATACAGATATTACAGTATATTGATAAAACAAATCATAGAAAAATTTAAATAAATTATGCGTTTCAAATAAAATATGGGTAAATATATTTAGGAAAGTCTGTATTAAGAGATTTAAAGGGATGACTATAAAAAAATAGAGTCAAGAGATTCAGTTTATTGTTATAGGATAAACATATCCATTTGTCAGGGTAAATTACCCAACAACAAAAAAAAACGGATGAAGGTTCTACTACAGGATTCAAGGAATTTGTTTTGTTCTTTTTGGATCAATAATGTAATATATTTGAAGAAGCGCTGGTGATTTGGATATGTGCTGAAACTGGGTTGATTGGGAGTGATTGAATTTGGAGATTTTTTCGTATGCCGGAACCGAATGTAACTAATTACGGGACTCTCATAAATATTCATGCATCGGGAATGGTATAAATGGATGGGCTAAAAACGCGGAGGGAGGATTGGTGTGAGAGAGACAGAGAGAGAGAGTGGTGGGATTTGGGGGTGTGCTCTCGCTCATCGGCTTTTGGATTTGGTGGATGTGTTTGAAGTGTTGGCGTAAAATCCATACACTAACAGCGATGAATTATTCAATCCCGATTGGTTTAATATTATTCGTTTCGTTTGTTCTGATCGTCGTGTTTCTGCTGGTGTCTGGTGATGCTGTCTTTGGCACACAAAGAGACAGACACACGTCCACATGCCAATCAGGGAGACCACGTTGCATCACAATCGGCCACGTGCGATCCACAATCTCCTTTTCGCAAATCCCAAAAGGAAGCGCAACTCATAAAACTACGATACCGAGAAACTTGAAAGGATGTGCAGAAGAACACAACGATGCTTTTCTACATTTTTTTTTCTATATCTTCCCTCGAGCGACGGGCTTTTCTTTCTTTTCTTCTGCTTTTGCTTTTATCTTTTACTTTTCCTTTTGTTCTACAAAGGAAATACTGATAAATATTTAATTGGCAACGGCGTCATTTAACTTATTGATCTCATAGATTGATACATCACAATCCTCAACTCAACTCACAACAATAATCATTATTTAAGAACTTTCTAATATAACTAAGTTGGAAATAATACATGTAGATAGCTTAATTAGTTCTAATCCATTTCATTTATGTTTTCACTACTTTCATATAATTAAGAATTAATTTAAATATATTTTAATTTAACGTATTTTTCTGCCCCATCTTACGAAATCGAATTTGAATTGGATTTTTCAAATATTTTTATAAAAATACTCTCATAAATGAAAGATTTATAAATATAATACCTTTAATACTAAATTCAATTAGTATCTTCTTTTCCTCTCCACACTTCACAATTTCACCACCCACATTAAATACAAAAATTTCCACTTCTAATTTAAAGTTTATAAAGGTAAAATAAACTATTTTTTATAAATGAAGATGAAAACAAATCATAAATATTAATAATATTTGAATAATATTTATAAATTAAAGAATATTTTTGAAAGTTTAATTATAAATTAGAAGAAACCAATTATTTATAAAAGGATATGAGATAATTAAGCTAAATTAAGGAATTAATTGCTGCAATTATAGTTTTCTAAATAAAGATTCGAGTTGACATAATATGTATATCAAATAAATATCAAATTTGAATTCGATATTCTCATTACATAATTGACAATATCGATGTTGTATATCCGAGAACCTATTAAAGTTCCGCACAAAAGACAACCCAGATATGAATTGTACGTCCGATGGTCAATTGTAATTAGATTTTGATGCGTGCGTCAATTTTCGTCGATTAAGTGAATTTCAAAATCGAATAATTGGCTGCACGAGGGACCATTGTGCACCCCGGAGAAATCATAAATTGTGTTGCTCGAAATTCAGCAACAATAATGCACGCTGCGAAGCACATCTATGCAGGAAGCTTTCAGAATACCGAATGCAAATAGAATTGGTCGAACGTAGAGATGCATGCAAAGCGTTCTGCAATATGCAATTGCCGCATAAAGGTAATACACTACAAAACACTATTTTATTGGGCAATCATTTGAGTGCCGAAAGACCGTTACACGATTATCATAATTGTTGTTACATAAACTCAAATTGAAATTTATACATTCTTTTTAGTTACGTTTTTATTTGCTTTCTTAATTTAATAGAAATTTTGATTCAATATTTTTGCATACAAAAAATACTCTTCATTTTCATGTTTGTAGCAAATTCAACTAAAATACTAAAAAAAAATGTTTATGATAATATATTTTTTTTTAATAATTTTAAGGAAAATAAACTTATAAAAATCGACCCCAATTTTTACAATTATTAAAAAAGTTTATATTCCGGACTGTTTGAATCAGCTGACGTAGGTAAATACATACAAATACAACACAATATAATCCACATAAAAAGAGATTTGACTATAAAGAAGAAATAAAAAAAACAATTATGTATGTATAACAAAATATTTTTTGTTTTTCTTTTTTAATTTCAAAGACAAAATAAAACAAATGCTGTAAAAATATTTGTTTGATGACTTATAAGTTACTTAAATTTTATATCAGGATTAATATAGATATTTATATTAATCCTCATATAAATGATGATGTTAAATAAATGAATCAAGTATTAATAAAGATTATGACATGTAAGGTAAGATTCATGTAATTAATGGAAACCTGTTCAGGTAGGAGGTATTATATATTAATGATTTAAATTAATTGAGCGTATAAATATTCCATATAAATTATAGTAATTTAAATTAGATCAGGATTAATTATAAGAAAATAATGAAATAATAATCTTGTTTATTTTGTGTATTATTTTCGTAGCAAATTGAAACAAAAATTGTATTGAAATATTGCATAATGGACTTGGCAATAAGTATTAATTTTAGAAGGTAAATTTGGGAAAAATATTAATTAAAAATTAAAAATACTGGGAAAAACGTTTGCTGTTAAATGAATTTATTATTCCATCGTGATTTGTATAATGATTTTTACAGCAATAATTAATTAAATAATTAAGTAATAATTAAAAACATGTATAGAAATATTAACTATTCATTTTTCTCTCAATTGCAATTGTAACATAAAATTTTATTTGACTGTATTGTTAAAATAATAAAGAAGAAAACTTTTAAAATGTCATCTAATAAATAATAATGAATACCTGGAAAATATTTGCGGAAGAAAAATGAGATTATACAAAAGAAAATAATGGTTTAATATTAATAAACGTGAGACGAATAAAGATTGTGACTGAAATATTATTTAGATTGTTTTATATTTACATTTTCATAGTTAAGATAATTGTACTTATTAATTAGATAATAGCAATGAACATAATGAAATAAGTGAAATAAAGATTATGACTAAAATATTGATTATTCCGTTATTTCTTTCCATTTCAAAGGTAACATTTTAATTTTATATTTTTTATTTAATTGAGGAAAATATTTGCTGAACTGAAAATATAATAATGAAGTATTAATAAAAGTAAGGAATATTGAAAAAAAAAAATTATTTAAAATTTCGTAGTAAGATAAAATTTTAATTATTAATAGATGATAATAAAATTGTTTATTTCGTTTTTTTCTTTACATTTTCATAGTCTGATAAAAAGTACTTATTAATTTTATGTTTCGTTAATGAAACGTTCTAATTTAAGGGTTTAATAAATGTTGAACATCCAGTGTAACATAAAAGTAAAATGAGGAGAACATTTGGTGAGTAGTTAATTGAAAATGATATTATTAGGATTAATACGGTCTATGAGAGGAAAAATAATGAAGTATTAATAAAAGTGAGGGAAAGAAATAAAGATTGCGAGTGAAAGATAGGGGCTAGCTGGATGGAGTATAAGAAAGCAGTTAATGGTCTTATTATACTCTGAATACGGTACCAGTTTGCAAGTGCACTTAGGAAACAGGTTACATTATACACGTCTGCATATTTCAATATTGCATAGGCGAGCAAATAGCGTTCCTCTCGCTGTAATCAAATATTCAGCAACGTTTCCGAATATCTGGGAAACATTTGTACCGACTATGTAAAATAAATAAGATATTGAAGGAAATAATAACAATAATAATGCCGTATGGAATCGGCTGCGGGCGGGATGCGAGATTAGAGTGGAATTTAATTAGCCGTGTTTGTGTTTGCTTAGGTTTTGTACATTTGTGTGGTCTGTGACTGTGTTTACTCGACCGTTAAGGATCGTGAATACGTGCAAACCGAACTCCCAACTCTATTCAACGGCCCTCCGACCTAATCCCAACCTAATTCCGATTGCTTTTAATTGCTGCTAAAGCCCTCCTCTTCCTTCATCCCTTACTATGCCATCCATCCCATCGTCCACCGCCGATTGCTGATCAAACGCTAAACGTTAAAACAAACGCCGCTCCCAAACTTCTTTCGGCGGCCATAATTAATAACCTCGCACAATCGATCACCTCCTCCAATCCACTATATTAACTTTTGCTCTCCCCCATCAGACGAGATCTCTTCCCTCCTTCCTCTCTCGTAAAATATAACGGAGCACTTAATAACAATTTATTTTCCCTTTCAGAAAAACCGGCCATAGATTAATTCCCTCCATTTGAGATATTATTTCCACAAAAGATAAGCCTTTTCAATCTATTGTTTCATGAATCATTTCATTATTACCTGTTATGTTTATATTTTCGCACACTTTATTTATTCATTGATTACTTTTATTTATATAAAGCTTTATTCACACATAAGAACATCATTATACCTAATGTATGAAATAAAAATCAGACAAAGGCATACGGACAGAGCCTAGGGCCTACGAGGCTTCCTATAGTCCACGAAAAATAGTTGAATTAAAATACATAATTTCTTGTTAAGTTGCTAAGACACCGACACTTGACCTATCCCTAATAGTCATCATTTAACTCTTTGAGGGGCCACAAATTTCTAAATTTCTAGATCCATTAAATTTCTGAATAACTGAATCAGACATATTCGTCAAATGAATTTCTCGACATTTCCTAAGAAAATATAATAATGCAACACTAGTCATATACAAAAGGTGGTATAATGCGTGTATCACCGCCACTCAAAGAGTAAACTTGTGCCTAGGGCTCACGACAACTTGATTACTGAAGGTAAGTGAAGTAATAGTAGAACAAGGATTAATAAAACGTGGATGTACAAAAAAATAATAACATAGTAAAATAAATTATAAACGAAAAAAATAATAAGTTGGTGAACATGAACACATTTAAATCATGATTGCAGCTGTCAGTTCAATTTTGATTGACATCGCATGCATGATCATTAATATTACTATAGTAACAAATGTTTAGTAGTTGATAAGCTTGACATATACACGAATATAATTAACAGATGATTGTTCTAAAAGTTATGTTATTCATATATTATATAATAATTAATTTGGAGGAAATACCAAAACTGTTATATTTTCTGTAAAAATCATTAATTATTATTTATAAAATAAACATTTTAGTATTTCTTATAACTAACATTTATTATATATTAATATTTTTGTAATTAAGTATGTAAATATATTTTTGTTATTATTTATTGGTAATAATAAAAAGTTAATTTGTATTTGTTTAATTATATTTATAACTATCAATAAAATATATTCCAGACCTCCATTTCTCGAGATACGAAACACTTTATCATCAACCTGATAAATGTTCTGCTTTTACATTTATACAGAAATAACGTGCGTACATATATCAGCAGTTTGTCATCAGCAAGAATGTATCGTAGACCAAAGAAAAATCTATAAAAGATGAAAAACACGCATTGCATAATTCATACTGTGAGATAAAATATATGTCAATGTTTATGTAATAAGCTATACCATCTTTCATTACTTCTACTAATATTCTTATCAGAAGACAACAAAATAACCGTATGTAACTAAGTTAAGTATATTACCACACTTTAATGAAAACCTAAAGTTTTTATAATCTAAGTTAAGCAATTTTTTTTTTGTACATTATTTAAATAAAAGTTGCATAATTTGATTTATCATGTATAAATTAAGATGAAAATTAATATAAAACAAAAAGAATATCATATTTGTTAACTAAATATGAAATTATGAACGTATTAAACTTATGGAAACAACCATTTACTCAACCGTAGTTGGTCTCACTTCTAAACTTACATAAACTTATGTTTAACCTACCCTAATCGAAGCTTATATTTGTTAATTCCAGAGACACAACTGGTGTTATAAGAAGTGATTGAGACCTATATACAAAAGAAGAATATAACTACGGTTTCAAATTATTATTTTTATTAATATTTATTAGGGTTGTGAACTGTTGTATTATGGTAATGTTTTTCGATTTATCTGGATTAATGACTTCACACAAATTCTCTAATTTCAATAGTATTCTTACAGAATTTGCACATGTTGTCATTATTATCTTATATTTATGAATATAATAAAATATGTTATACATTTTTCAAATAATTTATTATTTTATAAAAAAAATCTTTGTGTTTGCTTTAATTTATATAGAATTGTATAGTAGGTCATATGTAACAGTGAAATGTACAATAAATAATACTGTTGTTTTTCCAAGAAAGTAGAATTTATTGAAATAATGTATTTTGCTGGAAAATGTTGAAGGAAAATACGTATTGGTTTGTTTAGAAATCAAAAGGAAAATATTTGCATGCTAGCCGAACGTGAATATTTGAAAGCAAACTATCGATTCTATACGTGAGCGAGTGTATGCACTGCACCGAGAGAGTGAGTGAGTGAGTGAGAAATAGGTGGATAGAGTATGTGGATTCGTGTAGTTTGCGAGAGAATATCGAAGATAAATATTTGAATTTTCCAGAACAAACAGGGCTGGGCATAAATAAAGTAGGCCGTCGGTGTGAGAAGGCGCGCGAAATTTTATGTTTCAATTTTGGTCGATTTGCATAATTATTCAACATTGCAAATGAATGAGTGTATGACAGAGAGAGAGAGAGAGAAATAAAGGGTAGTTTCCATGGAATGGTGGAAATTGTGTGAGCTGTGCCGGCGCCTGCAATTTAACGAAATATCGGTGCTCGGATCATTGGGCAAATTGGAAAAGCTCACTGCGTTCGTACACGTGCATACAGATACAACTAATATGGAACTGCATACATGTGTAGTAGTTCCGAACATATTTATGTGATCGATCCAATTAGACTTGACACCCATGTGTAATGCCCATTACACGTCGTTATATAATTCTACGTCCAATTAATTTTTCATCCCGGACACACAAATCAATTCCATTATTCCGCACAATTCATTAAACTCTTGACACACATACATGCATTTATATATCAAAAAAATAAAATGTACAGACTCTGTCGCATTTTTCATTTGGTTTTTACGCATCGACTTTCGAACGTTTTACAAATGTACCTTTCTAGATCTATTTTTTTAAATTTATATATATACGCGTGCATTTATACTCTGTTCCATAAATCTTGAATTACTGCATACATATATTACATACAATAGTTACAAAGCATTTATTTTTTATTGTTACGTTCATTTAAACACATATAAATTTCATGAAAAATAATTATTATAACTAAAACAAAAACACTTATATTATTTAAATTTTATTATATTTTTACATAATTAATAAATATACCTTTGCAGCAATTTAATTTAGTTTTATTTTTTTTAAGTTTGTATTATGTTTGTTGCAATAAATATTATTATTACTTTTAATAAATCTAAGAAAATATATTAATAATAATGCATGTATGTATTTATCTCTCATTATATTATGCTTTTAGAGATGATTGTTTTGGACGAATGACCAACTTGTGCGGAAAAAGGAAGAAATCGTTCAGTTCAAAATGACGTTTATTTAAAGACTCTTTCTTGCCACTCCTTAACGTACAATACTTAAATATAGATTTAATCAACTCCATGCTTCCCTAATCTAAAACTCACAATAATTAAAACATCCAAAATCTTACTCCAAACAAGAACCCCGACACCATAGTACATAAGCTTTTTTATTGTAAACCTATGTTTGTTACCTGGTTCTTCTGGCTAAAAGAGCAACAGCTCGCAAGTAATACAAGTTTATATAATCAAAACAAACATGGTTTAAAAGATCTTTAGAGAAGATTCTATATAAGATTAGCTATATGAGTATAGGCGACACAAACAGAAAATGTGCAGAATATCATGGGGAAACAGAAACGACGCGAAGATAGAAGTTTTTGGAAAATTATTGGTATTGATCAACAAATTATAAATAATATGTTTCTTAAATAAATTTTTATTAGTTGTTTGGATAAATACATTTATCACATTTATTGTATTATTAAAACATAATTAAATCCGTTTAATTTAAATTTTCTTTTTGATGTTAAATAGGAATTGTAACAATACTTGAAGGATAATATAATTTTTTAATGATTTGTTATTTTTTTTCTTGTTAATGTCTATCGACTTGTCTGGAGATCTTTATGCTGAACATCATTCATGTGACTCTCCATTCATGATAAACGATGGTCCTATTGCTACAAGCACCGAGGGTACTCACAAAGGACCTGGCATGACTGGAATTGAATCAGAGCTCACATGGTTGTGAGAATGCCGACTTAACTATTCGGCTATCCTTCGGCTATTCCATTTGTGTTGATTACTTACATGCATATTAATAAAGATAATACGTATATTGAATTTACTTTTATTAACAAATGGTATGGTTTTCAAAGTTGTATATAGTCGACTTTGTAAAGGAATATAATTTATAATATTGGCCATAATTAAAATTTATAATATAGTATAGAAGGTACAGATGTTACCTTGTAAGGAAGTCTTAGACATAATCATTTGTAAAAGCTTTAAATTATGATTCTCGCAACGTTATTTGTGCGAATATATAACTAGATTCTAGAAAATATTTTCTCAGTATGCAAAAACGGTAGAGAAAGCATATGAAATATCTTCTACATCCATTGCAGACCGTTTCATTATTTGTCCGAGGAATGTGTAGCTTTTAATAAAGTAAGGGATTTCAGTTTGAACGCTTAAGTGGTTCAAACTTACATAAACTTGTAAATTCTCCGTCTCTCAGTTTGAGTTGGTAATGCAATTTAAAGGTCTAGGAAACAGAAGAGAGGAAAAAAAAACACAAAAAGGTATATAAATTATAGTGGGGTATATTTCAAACAATGAGAATATGAGCGTAGCTGAGGAGGCCGCATGGTATAAATGCCGAAGAAGCAAATGGAAGAAGGAGAGAAAGAATATAAAGACGATGAAGAGGAAGGAAAAAAAATAAGTAGGAGGTGGAGAAGGCCCACGCAATTCCATAAACAATTGGTCGCGGACCCCATCGTCTGGCTACCGTTTAAATAATTCACCGTCTTGTAATCCAATAACGGTCGTATCTTTGATCTGTCGTAAGCTACTTTGCATACAAACTTTCCACTCCGAACTGCAATAATTAATTAATCCCACAATAAGCCAAGCCAGATAACACACGAACCGGAGGTTCCTTTTTCGTCACAAATAATAACAACAAAAAGCGAACGGCGGCGGAAGGACAGAAAGAAAGAAGCAAGGATCGAGGCAAAAAAGGATCGTCCCATTGTTTCTCGCCAAATACAAATACAACAACGCTGCAACGAGAGAGATGCATACAAAGAAATAAGGAGAGATGAAAGAAAAAAGCGGGAACCTACCCAAAAAGACGTTTAGTTAATTAATTCCTTATAAGTCCTGGCGTTTCGCTCATTCGGTTTACTCTACATAAATGATGGTTTTACCTAATTTCATTTCCATTCAATTAAAAGTGAATTACTAGTTGGTAGACCACGACTGTTGCAATTATTATTATACTTGAATTCATACAATAAGGTTTTGTTTTCATGATTATATTTAACCAGTACAGTAAGACCTCGTTTAGCGCTTTTAACATATAGCAAATAGGGAAACGGGAACAGGCGACCAAGTAATTTGCATTATAATATTATTGAAGGTCGTCATTGGTAAAGCCCTCACCAGAAACCTGCAGTAACTACTTAATATCTTGCTCTCTACATCTTAAACAAGCATAGATTCTGGGAAAGCACAGCGCTAAGTATTCGAGAATACTCATATTATAAAGTAATCTATTGATTCCGCTTTTTTAAGGTTTTCAGCAAACCGCGTTATAGTTAATTAAGGCATCGCTAAACGAGGTGTTGCTGTATCTGCCAGATCTTGGGACCACGACACTCATAACGTGGCCCCCGTCATCAATTTTTTAACTGTTGCTTAGGGTTCTTGTGTTTTTCTCTCTTTCAAATCAAGCGGGGCCTTAAATTAAGATCTGCTACAAAATTAGTGGAAAATTCAAATTTGTCTACGCCTCATGAAGTCATACCGATTTTATCAAAATTCCTAGGAGGATTTCTTGGAAATTTAAAAATAATTTCAAATATAATTAAAATTTCATTAAAAATGTTAGGATCTAGAATATTATTTTACGGAGGGACAAAAATTTGAAGTTCAGCCACTATTTACTTGTATACTCGATTTTATCCAATTAACAAGTTGACGTCGGATAATGTTTAGTCAATTAAAAAAAAATTAATTCATAAAAACGTTAAATTACAAATTATGATTAAACTGTTATATATAATTTATAGATCTAACAGAATAACGAGTTGAGTCATCTTCTGTTGATTAAATGATCTGAAATTATTAATATTAATTAATAATAACATTAAAGTACAAAGTATAATTAAACAATTTACTATATACAGTTCTAATTATGGATAATTTTAAAACTATAAGTAGTTTGTGCGACGATGTGGAATATACGAAATAATTAATACTTATTTGAATTCAATTATAAGAATTATGTAAAAGAAGACTAATGAGTGGTCAATTAAAAACATTTGCAGCAGTTGACTTCTTATTTCATTTTTATTGTATTAAGCTTTTATTTTGTATATCTTACAGTTGTAATAAATATTATTATTTATTACTTATGTTTATAAATATATAATTTTTTTCCTCATTTTAAAGAATATCCAAAGTCATAATTGAAAATTATCATGTTAAATGTACATGTCCAATTACGAGGAAATGAAAATACTAAGGATAAATTTACTAATTTAAATGAGATTATCCATTGATCATTATTGTGATCATTAATTAAGAAATATAAGTTTTATTTGTGAATAGAATGTTTGCAAATGATCCAATTTGAGGGATTAGAGGATAATTACAATTAATACATAACTAGAATTAATCATGTAATTGATACAATTGCACAAACAATTATAAGTCAGTAAGAAATAATTAATATTGCAATTATCAACAACTAATCTAAATGATAATTAATTATTTAATTGATGTAATTAGATTAATAACTGAATAATCTGAGCTTACTTCATATATATTTATTTTATACAATTACACAATGTAATAATGTCGTGACTTTAAATATAAAATGAAACACTAAATGCATTCGAACGTTTGAATTAATCTAATAGAAAGGATTGATGATTTCTATAAGTAGTTTTGAAGAAACGCGAGGAATTGTATATATATATATGATGGATGATTAAATCAATAGAGCAGTAGCGAAAATAATTACCGCAATGATCCATTAATCATTTAGCCAACAATCGTTAGTTGTTAAGTAACGACGTTATTAAAATAAATAACGTTCGTTCCAATAAAATTCCACATATATATTATATATATGTACAGAGAGACTCGTGTCAATTAATATATATTATGGTTCGTTGGCATAACTCAGTTCTTACGTTGGTATTAATAGATAAAGCAATTGATTTTCTAAATCCCACACAATGGCCGTCGTGGATCTTTTAATAGCTTATTAATTAATCGTTGTTGTCCATAAAGTAGGGAATTGTCGTGGGTGGATACAGTAATGAACACGTCTTTTAATATATATATAGAGAATGAGATAGATATTTATCCGATTCGTTAAGAATATAATAAATTGGATGGACGTTGATAAATTACCGACGAATCGATAAAATGATTTATAATTTATAATATTTTTATACGAAATATATAATAGATCGTTCCAGCAAACTGCTTTGATATCCAATTAATTACATGTAAAATGGAATAATCGTAATAAGAGACATAACAATAAGAACAACTGTTATTTATTGAAGACCAAACCTATTATTAATAATCATATATAGTAAAGTTCTTGATGGTCCAGTTTCAAACAGTACAAGATATTGGCGAAACTGATTTCAAGAACTGTACGAGGTTTTGCTGTATTCATTAAACTATTGGATTTCAGAATGTTTGAATTGTCTTAAATTCGTTAATATAACACCTCACTCAATAAGTTCATAGGATGACTAATAAAACAACAACTTTTGGACACCTTTCGATACTTTTCTTGAAGAAAGACATATCTTTGGCCTCAAAATACGGTTCAGTTTCGGCAAATCTCTTTCCATTGAACATTCTTTTTAGGTCTGCAAACAGATAGTAGTCGCTGAGAGCCAGATCTGGAGAATACTGTGGATGGAGAAGCTATTCAAAGTGCAATTCGTGCATTTTTTGATTTAAAAATCAAAAAACTATTCCTCTACCATTTGTCTCGATGGAGAAGAGACTCCATAACATTTATCAAGCCTTTGGTATAACGGTATTTTTCCCATCAAAAAGCAATGTTTTATCGACATACGAAATTCAGATTTTTCCATTGTTTTGAAAATGAAAAACGTAGCGTCACTAAAACCACTGTAACTTGTGAACCAAGCGTCAGATTGCTATGAAATTTTGACAGACATCGTCTGTAGGTTGGTATTTCCTAAAAATGAATTTGTCAATGAAGGCGCCATCTATTTGTCATCCTACGAACTTATTGAGTGGTGTTACAGTGTTATCATTATGTTTGCAAGTAAATTGATTGCCTTTTTTTCATTTGTAATAATTAAGGCCCTTTTTCTCCCTTATTCTTTTTATTCAATCCCAAAAAAGTTTATTTTAATATTATTTTAAATAACTTTTTTTTCGAAATTTTGATTTCTTTATACTATATAGATTAGTTATAGTACATAATGATTTCGCAAATTTTGAAATTGATTGAAGTTGATAAAGGTGAATAATTTGAAATTTTTTGATAATTAGTTAAAAACTTGAATTTTCCATTTTTATTGATAAAAAAATTATAAATATGATTATGTTCATAATTTAATGATGAACACTAACGAAGGTACAATAATTATAAATTATTATTTTAAGAGATTTCGCTTTAAAAATTTAGAAAAAATTGCTTTAAAGTTTAATCAATATGCTGAATACGGGCCAAAATTGAAAAGAAACTTTTCTTCCGGATTTAAATTACAATTTTCCTGCATCGTTTTCTCGGCCAATAATGATTTATTCATGAGCATATTCCACTTCTTCGACGCTCTTCGTTCTCCTTTTACTTCTCATCTTTATTTTTGAAAGCCAAAAAGTTGTTAAAAATTTGTTGGATGTAATCGCGCCGCGTCCCGAATATGTTCGATGTAATTTTCCTCTTCCTTCGCACCACTAGGATCGATCGATGAAAAGAAAAATCTTTATAACTGGAAAAGTTTTGGACATTAAAAATGTATTAAATCGGGCGCAGCATGCGATGGCGAGAAGAAAAATGATCTAATTTTTTTGACAAACTAATATAATAAAACTGTTAAATAATCTTCAACTTGTAAGAATTAAAGTTAAACGATTTTTAGTTTATTATTAAGTTTGTGTTGGAATTAATAAAAAAAGGAGGATGCTGGGGTTGCCGGAAATAGGAGAAAATGGGGGGAAAATAGGACAATCGAAAGGAGCGAATCTTGAAACTTTTCTAATGCCTTCAGCGTTACTTTTATTTCTGTTAAAATGTTATTGGTTTCGGAAGGATTCTCGAAACTTTTGCACAATAAAATTAAACACCGTGAAAACAGAGTTTTCTTTCTTTCTGATTTTGTTTCGCCCTTTTTTTTGCACCCTCCTTTAGCCGACGAATAAAGAATAGAGAAGAACTTTTCAATCAGAGAGATGCGAAAGTTTTACCAATGGGCCCCAACATGAAAACACTGTCGACTTTCGAAGATTAAATATGACAGCTGTTATCACTTTGCTGATTAATACATTAATAGACTTTTAGTAATATTATTGATAAAAGTGTATGCTCTTATTACAATTTGTATCAAAATATACAGTAAAACCTCAATACGCGATTGTCTCGGTTGTTATGTAATGTTGAATTTAATATTTTGAAAATAAAAAAATTGCCCCCCAAAGCACACCTATGTACATTTTATCACTTTTTCATTTAATACTAGTTGCGTACTGTGTTTACAAAAGATACATAATTTAAATGTAATAAATCTAAATTTATTTTTTTTTATTGTATATTTATTTTTTGTATATTATTTCAGTATATTTAAAAATATACTGAGAATTTATTTTTAGAAAAAATAAACGATTTTATCGTTTGGTTAATTATAATTCTAATGAAGTCAATAATCCTGAAACGAACTTTGGTGGATAAAGAACAGAGTTATTACGATTCCAGAAATAAATGAGCGAGACGTATAACGAACGAACGAACAGCTACAACAACAAAAACAACAAAAAATATATGCAGTACAGAAAAATAAATTCATTACGAGTTTGGAATGTGAATAATAATAAGCTGGCTTTTATGTGTATGTACTGGTATGAAAAAAAGAGTCCCACTAATAACTTCATTTTGAACGTCACGACAGCTGATCTTAACTATAATGGCGAATGTTAAATGGAATCGCGGTGAAATAAACAGAGTAGTAGGAATGCAAAGCGTTTTCTAGTTTACTATTTTGCATCGAGATAAATTACAGATAAAGGCTGATTTATGCGAGGGGCGGAAAAAGCGAATATTCAACTTTCCTCGCCAAACAACAGACACAAAAAAAAATGCGAGAAGAAACGAACGTAACGAACATGAGGTTGAGGGAAGGAAAAGAGTTAAAGAAAATAATAGCATATAGAAAATTATACTTAGCAGAACGTTGAATGTCTTTCATCTGCTCGTAAAAAGCGGCTATAACTTAACGGAGATCTTGATTAACTTGTATCACCTTTTTCGCGTTACATGGAGAAACCACTTGAATAAGGTTTATTTATATTTATAGGTTGTCTAGAATCGTTTAGGTAATTTGGGACTTACATACGACGGGATTCTTGTCATCAGAAGCAACGCAATCCTCTTGTCCGATTCAATGATTCATGCAACTTGTAACACAACATTTATTTAATCCAAGAATTCTTAATGTATGCTAAATTTAACTAAATCCTTTTCATTAAAAAAATCACGAATTAAAATGAGTGCAATAAAGTAATAAATCTAGTAATAAAGTCGAATTATTAGTAATTTACTAAAAAATAAATAAATTCAAATTAAATTTGAAGAACTAAAGTTTATGTAACGTAAAAATTCTATTTGAATACATTTCTACTAAGTTACATTGGGTGGATGAGTATTTTTAAGATTATGGATTGAAACTACATACACTAACTAAATGATGAACATGCGGTTTATTAAAATAATAATTTTCAACAGAAAACCATGAAGGGTATAAATTACATAATAATACAAACTAATTAATTCAAATACAAAAAAATACAATGTATCAGAATAAATTTATAATTGTTACATAACTTATTGATTTTCTATGACACTTTTGAAAATCAAAAGGCGTAATTTTTCTAATGATTCTTATTGGTAATTAACATAGAAAAAATAAAGATAAAAAGTGGATTAATTCTTAATTGTATTATCCACATGACACAGATTCATTGTTAAAGAATAATTTATATTAGATTTTAAAAAATATCAATTATTTACAAATTTGATCCAATACAAATTTGTAAATAATTTGGGAAAAAGTCTAAAAACCAGTCTTTATGAAATTTTCCTGTTATTGGTAATAAATTACGTTAAATAAGAAAAAGGTGAGAAGAGAATAAACTGAATTAATTTAATCGTAATTGCATTCTTTCTTACCTCCACGCACACTACAATTTAACTGGAGGTGAGTAAATTGCTTTGTACACCTTGCATAATAACAGATCATTATTTGTGCATGGAATAATATGTGAGCTAATAAATTTTGAGGGTAATTGGGATGATGACTCAAGGACTTCGAGGAAAGAAACGTGTCGGAAGGTTATTACGTTGAGGGATGGAGGGCACATTGAACGAATAATTACATATTGTAGGTGGCCAGGTGCTAGCTACTATAATAATCAATTTTTACAGGTAATTATTAGTCATGTATAAATCTACTTGTCGACACTTCTAAAAGTTCGTAGATTATTTTTAATACTGTGTTAATGTGATTCACGTAAGTGGTAATATTATATATTTATTTATGTTTAGTATACAAATATAATTAAATTAAATTATTATAATTCATGAGGAATTTTTAAGGAATCATTAAAAAAATACAGTAGATATTGCAAACAAATTTGGAATTAGTAGGTGTTATTAGGGGTAACAAAGGGTTATTAATTTTTAAGATAAGAATATTTATATAAAATGATATAGAAACAAAAATACATAATTACAATCCAAAATTAAAATTATTAATTAGAATTTTCGTATAGCATTAACAAAAGAAACTAACTATTAGATACAAATTTAAAAGCGAACTGAACTTTTAACAATCAAAATGAGTATGTATTTTTGTATGTATCTAATTTAATTAAAGAATTATATAATACTAAAAAGAAAATTAAAACGAAAAACATTTTTTTAATTCAAATCATTCTGCTGAAATTTATATACTTTTTCAATATTTTTTGTTCTTTTCGTTTTATCAAATTTATCAAATGAACTTATTGTTGTAATGAAATAGTATGTGAATAAAATAAAATAATAATAATAAGTCTGGTTGATGTAATTACAGTGATACCTCAGTTAACGTTACCTCTGATAACAAAGCTTTGATATACTAAAGTGTGCAATTTCAAGAATATTAGAACATGCTGGTTTTCCAGTCGAAAATTTAGAAAATCCTATATGTAGTAACGAGAACAAAGATTGATTTTCTTAAAATTAAGAAATTTTCTGCCAAAAATTTGTTAACTATAAAAATTAAAAAAGCTGCTTAAAATACAATGAAAGAATGTATCTTCTGTTGATAGTATTTTTAGCTTTGAAATCAAAATTTCGTTTAACGCAGTAATTTCATCATTCGTTGATCTAGTTTGATTGTATTTAAATTGTGTATATAAAATTGATTGTAATGAGTATAATTATATGATAACGTTTTCAATGAATATGAATAAAATGTAAGTGTTGCAAGTGATTCGGAGTGAAAAACATTAATTGTCATCGCACCACTAGAGTTCTAATTAAGGATACGCCGATAATGATTCGACTGGTTTTGCGTCCAGAACTAATAAATCTAAAATAGTTGACACCTCGTATCTTTATGGCAAATCTTGTGAGAGGGAAAGTTAATCAATAAATTTAAAATAATTACTGGGACGTGCTAATGCCGTGTCACGAATGAAGGAAGACAAGAGAGAGAAAAAAATATAAATAATAATATTATTTATGAAATTATGCCGTATAATTAATTACATTTCCTGATTATATAAAAGGGAAATAATTATTTAAACGTAAATCAAGTAAATGATTGTAGAAAATAAATTTCATTGAATATGTTTACTTTATAATTTATGATGGAGACTAAGAGATTCTTCGAAGTACATGACTTGTTTAGTAATTACTCACGAGTAAATGAAATTATTTTTTTTATATATTCATAATTTAGTTGTCTTCTAAAAACACATAAACGTCTAATAAAGTTTTCAAATTATAAGAATTATTTGTTAGTATATTGATTTTCATTGCTAACTAGTCATGAGTACAGCAATACCTCACATAGTGCGGCTTCGAACAATCCGAATTCACTTTGACACGAATTTTTAATGAGAAAAACTAAAATAAATTCTATACAAAATATTACACAAAAAATATTTAGTTAATCAAATATTAACAGTATATCAAGTGTTACTATATGCGTATGCATCTTATGTAATAAATTACATTAAAACTTGCGTCAGTAAATTGAATATCTTCGCTAATTAGTCAGTACAGCAATACCTAAGATAGTGCGGCTTCGAACAATCCGGATTCACTATAGACTGGTTTGAAATGAATTATGAATGAGCAAAACTAAAATAAATTCTAAAAAAAATATTACAAAAAATTATTAAGTTCCTCGATTAGTCCGATTTCAAACAGTCCGGGATGTTGACCGGTACCTACAAATATAATTTTATAATCTTATATAATTTAATTAGTTCAGTAATCTTATGTAACTTTACTTTTGTTTTTATTACCAATTTTTGTTCTGATATTATATAGTTACATATTATTTTTTAATCAAACATTAACTGTAAACCAAGTGTTACTATATGCGTATGCATGTTATGTATTATATTACATTAAAACTTGCGAGATTGTGACTCTCAGATGAAATACATCTGTGGATCTGTTTGAATGGAATGCGAAATTACAATTTTCAATTTTGCGAGCGAGGAGAGGATCGTGAATGGTACAAATTCGGCGCTATAAATTTGATTGCGTAATGTAATTGAATCGCCGGAAGAAGAGTAATACTTTTCATAAATATATCAGAAACGGGACGAGCAAACAAAATAATAAGCGGTGTTGCTTGTACGGAGGACGTTAAATCGAGAAGACGATAAATTAGCGTCGTAACGACGGTGTATTTGTTGAGGCATTTGTTATTTTAATATAAATTACACGCATAAAGCCGAGCTCTCGTGGAACGTTTCTTCTTTGCGCGTCTTCTGTCTGCTTTTGTTTTTTGGCATCCGAATTAGCCGTGAAACGACGAACAAGAATGAAAGGGTATGGGATATCGTCGAAGGAATATAGTCTTGGCTCGAGTCCGGATGATATTTTGGTCCTCGTCATTCAAAGAAGGATGCTCAAATTGGAACCAGTCACACCGCGAGTTTGCGTGCGATTCCCCTAATTGCCTCCTTCGCATCCTTCTCTTGTCTTCACTCTCCTCTTACATTTTCTTTGCTTTGCTTTTTCGATTCCTAAAAGGATTTCGTTTTGTTCTAAAAACGTACGTATATCGCATGAGGTGAAATTGCAAATGGCACTGTCGTGAGCAGAACTGGTTAAAAATGGTTTCAAATAAGGGAATGGCTAAGATATAGATCCGCACCGTTTTTGTTCGCCTTTTATTTATTTTTTTTGTTTGTCTTTTGTTATTTTCTTTTTGGTGTGTTGTTTGTATTGGAGTTTTCTTATTTGGCGAAGACAAGTTGTTGCGAACTCGCGGACAGGACAAGTGAGTCATGTAAAAGGATTAACTTAGCAGTTTTAAATGTCACTTAGAGAACTGCCAGTTGGATGCAAATTTATCGCGAATTCTCTGCTGACACGCACCTATTTTTATTCGTCCGATCCGCTTCCGGATGACAAGTACTTTTGTTCGGAATTGGCGCCGGGATTTACTTGCTCTCAATTACGAAAGGCATGCAGTAACGAACCTCCATACCCAATTATAACCTATTTTTGAGACAACCAAAGACCACCCGTAAATTCTATAATCAAATATAACCGTATGTCAATCGTTGATGCACATTCATTAACCTAATTTGTTTAATTAACTTACAAAATTATATTTATATCAAACTGAATTAACTCATTGGTTCGATCTTCAAAAATCAACAAAAATTTGGAGGTAGAAAAAGGGCCAAAGAGAGAAAAAAAAACTACACTTTAACGTTAATATATATGAAACAAAAATAATAAAAATTTACACAATAGTAAAAGAAAATCTATATTTTTATTATATAATCATTTAATTGGAAATTAAAATTATATTACTACTAATTATAAGCAATCTACAAATAATATATTGAAATATGTACAGTATGAAACACATTTATTAACATATTTAAATTAATGTATAAAATTTATGTCAATCATATTGCATTCACGATTATTATAAAAATATTTGCGATTTAATCCAATCTATTAATAATTATTTAATCAAAGAGTATTAATTAATAAAAAATGAATACAAGTAATGCTAATTTCATTATATAAGAAAAGGTAATAATATTATTGTTTAGTGCAATATTCATATTATGATTTTCAATTAATCAATTAAGTATTAAAAGATTACTCCCTCTGACAAAAAATATGGTATACATTAGAAAGAAAATCTTATTTTATCTAGAGTTATTTACATTGATAGCTAACATATTTGACAGTGGTTGCTTTTGGAATTTCAAGACCAAAAATTAGTTTTTTTTTAGGAAAAATATAATAGTCACTGCTGTAATTTCATAATGAAACATGTTAACCCAAATAATGTGAATTTGGAAAGAAGAGATACCAAAACGATTTAGGAATTAATTATTGAACAACGTCATGGTATCTTGCAATTGCTATTACAGTATACGAAGAACAAAGAAAAATTAGAACTAATTTGGGTTTCTTTTAACTCTATTCAATCACTACAACATGAAGCTTCACCAAACACAATTAATGAATTGATTGAATGTGTTCAAGATATAATTAATAAATTAGGGAGAAATAATCTTTGTAACGTTTTTTTATAACATTACAAATGTGTTAACAGGAGGAGGATATTCCTATAAATTTCCTCATATAAATAAGGTAAGACTTTGTCGAGAGGGTCAATTAACTGAAAGTTATATATATTCCAAAAAAAGCGTTCAACAAGGCTAAATCTTACTTTAACTAAATCTGGATTATACTAATATTTTCGGACAAAAAAAATATTAAAATGTATACTATATTTTCGGACAGAGGAAGTATATTTTTATGTGACAATTATATTTAGATGAAATTCAAATAAATATGAAGTAAATGGAGAAATGACATAAGTACACTTATTTATAAAAGCAAAGATATGTAATTTACAAAATCATTATATTGTAAAAGCTACGCTTATCTGGTAATGAATTAGTTTAATTACTTAGTTAGAGATATATATAAAAAACAAATCTTTCTCTCTATTAATCTTATCTTTAAAATTAATAATGACAAAAGAAATGCAAGGACCTCGGGTCAGCGGCCCTTGCCTAGAGTGCATTTGTTTCGCTTATGTAACTGATGTTTCTTTATTATTCACCGCTTGCAATAAATAAGCCCGCTATGTGTGTTTATTTAATTTAAAGCAAAACCTTGTGGAAACGTCAAGGAGGCATGCAACAAATGAAATGTTCTACATGATAAGAGGTTTTCCCTTTTAATTATAAAAAAAAACAAATGTGTAACATTAACTGCATAGGAAACGTGCAGAGTATATTTCCGGTTCATTAATTAAGCTGAACTCAAGTTGGGATTTGGAAAAGTTTCTTTGCGTTACGGAAAATCGATAAGGTTTTTTTGTTTAATTTTTTTTCGGGGCTGGGGAGAGAGGTTAATCGGCCGATGGAAATTAGACACTGCCTCGAGTTATTTAAGAACCATTTAACAAAAACGTAATCCTTTTAATGCCCCTGCTTACAGCCAATGCTTACAAATTACTTTCCAGTTTCCGCATAGAATTTACATTCTTACACACCGAAATCGATAGCAAAACAATCCAATTAGAAATGGGAGGAATCTTTGTTTCTTTTCTACGTTACGCAAGTTAAGAAATAAACCGACGTAAAGTTTTCTCAGTTTTGTTTTCATCGCCTTGGATTTTCTAATCTTTGTATTTAGTATTAATATAGCATCGAAATATATAAAATATAGTATAGTAGGCACAAAAAACAGTAAAATAAATCTACATTACGTCGGTACTTACTTTATGCATACATTTAAAACAATTAGAGTTGATTATATAATTCTAGATTCTAGATCATATTTAATTTTCAACATACTTTATTTCATTTTCTCAGTTTTTTTTTTTTTGAAAAATGCATATTTTAAAATACCAAATGCCAGATTCTACTTACTAAGCAAAATTCTGTGTGACTCCAAAAATTTTGAGTTTATAAGTTGGATTTTTGTGTTCGCAAACCGAATTTATAAATAATTCTGTAAAAGATGACAAAATAAGGAACTGTTTAATAGACCCGAGAAAAGCACATTGAAGTTTATAAACAGTTAAGAAGAAATTATTGATTTTATTAGGAAATGCAAAATGTTAATGCTGAATAAATATACTTGTTTAAGAAAGAGACGTGCACGATTATTGATATTCAAAAGGCGAAATAATTAAATAATGGAAGTTTGTCGGCTTTCAGCGAATTAGCGAGGGATTAAAGATTATTATATTTGCATATATAATTTAATATTCGATGTAAAGCGCATCTCGTGCACACACCAGCATGTGAGAATGTGCGAGTTCGTCTGTGTGTTTCGAGGTAATTTCCTCTGTGTTATATCATTAAGTCTCGTGTCTTGCATATTGAGTTATCGTTCGTTCTTGCATGTTTACGAACTAATGATAATACCTCTATTTCAAACGAAAATAGTCCCTCTAGTCGCATATACACACACACAGTATATACCAAAAATTACATTAAAACGCTTTCAATTTTGCATCCAAGCTGGAAATGCACCACTTTACTATTGTTCCCAGCAAAAGCTGCATAGTTTAATTATTTCTATAAACAGTTTTGAAGTGATGCTTAGGGTACTTTAATATAAAATGAACATATTTAAGTCAGTGGCAGAACTGAAAACCTTTAGAATAATGTGTTGGTACCAGGCAAATTTATCTTTGATTTGAAATAGACAAAATCATAAAGCCCTAAACAACAAAAATATGATGATGGGGAAAGTCGTGGGCCCAAAACATCTGACATTTTTACTACTTGAGGGCCCTATTAAATATATTACTATTTGTATATTCGGATCGAAGTATTTGCTCCAAATATTAATAATATATTCAATTAACTATTGACCTCGTTTTTTGCGCTAATTATAATTATTAAAATGAAAAAAAAAACTGATTACCTCAATTTATATATATATATATCCGAACGTGCATAAATATACTAACACTGTGAGTAATTTTCTACGGTCAATAACCGCTTAATATGCAAAATGCATGTACTTTGTCAATAAAGATTGAGTTATTATATAAAAAGTATGTAAAATTTCATAACACCTATATTACTACAAGAAAAGCTTTAAATCACAGAGATAAGAAATTTTTATTAAGTTCAAACTACTAAAAACAAACAAAAAGAACTGAATTATTTTATACTGAACAATTTAATATTTTAAAGAAATATGTTCATTTGATTTTTTTTTTGAATTTTCATACTTCATAATTTAATCTGAAGACAATGTAATGGAATTGTCTTCTTCCACTCTTTTTTTTCGGTGGTGGAAACAAGAAATGGACTTGCAGAAGTCGTATCTGGATAATTAAATATTCTCAAAGAACGATTAACCGTTTTATGGGTACTTCTATGCTCATAATCCCATCTTTTACGACTGTTTACAGCTTCTTCACGTTTTTGAGGTATAATTAGAAATTTGCATAAGAGCGTCCAGAATTGCGACGCGGGTCGCGTTTGACGTTGTTTAACTGAGCAATAATAAATATTTGCGTATCGTAGAAATATTAATTTTTATTTCAATTCCCACCTGTGTGGTTTCTTAATTTTTATGGTCAAACACTCTTGCTTTGTTTCTATTCTACACTTACATAAGAAATAAAGTACAATGTTAAAGCCACATGAAGAAAATATAATACGTATACAATCAACTCTCGAATAACTCTGTTCATTTATTTTGTCTTAAACGAGTCATCAAACGTTTATAAAAGAAATGTGTGAATATGATTATAAATTTAAACTAAAATGCAATTTCCAAGAAATTTGCTCTAACTAAATTTCACTCTGGGCTTACTAATAACCTAAATCCATAAATGGGGTCATCTGCCACCTTCAGAATTTATATTTAAGACTAAAGTATACTTTACTAAGTTCTTTCTGTTATTGAAGGATTGCCTATGATTATTTCAACATATTCAATTGATACATTTATTAGATTTTTCTTCCTTTAGTTATGTTCTTCTATAAAAACTGATTTTATGTATAAAAATATGAACTATTTACAATTACATTAGATGGAAAATTGTATAATAGTTATTATAATATTTTTGCATCTAAATTGAATTCTTCGAATATAATGATACATTTATGACATATAATATGGTATTACGTATGATTTTATTAAAAAATCATTTATATATATAAATATTTGAAATATGTTCGAAAAGGAAGGATTAGTGCGAAAGCATATCTCTCGAGATTCCATATTTAACAATTTACAAACATGAGGAGATCTTTCAATGGAATGTTAATAACTTACTGGGAAATGTTTAGAAACGTTTACTCGATGTTTGCGAGTTGAAGGAAGACGTGTATTCGTGTGTAAAATTTTATAAATCCGTAAAACGCGTGTAAATGTATTTGTCTAAGAATGGCGTTTGTTTGATAAACATGTCTGCATGGGTGAGTCTTTGTTTTGGTCAGTTCGCGGAACGTTTTAACAACTTTTGCAACTGGCACTTGAGCAAGTAGCGAAACACACACATACAAAAAGGACAAAAACAACAACAACAAAAAAATAGAAGGAAAGAAAGAAGGTGAACAACGGCTTTACGACCACAATAAACACACTCTCATCCACATAACGTATATAAATTGTTGACCTAAAATTTAATGTGAACGGCTGCTGCTGTTTCTGCTGCTGCCTCCACCTTCTCATCCGTAACCGTCTAAGTTGTCGCCGCCGCCGCCACCTCCTTCTCCTAAAATCCTCGAGACTAAAAGCCACTCGAAACCCATACAACCGTTGCTTTAAATATAAATCGCAACAGCAGTAGCAGCAGCAGCAAGTCCCGTTCCAATTCACCACTTTTTTACCCACGTCGTCTCCTCTTCATTTATAATTAGTAAACCGTTTCGCATCTTAATGTCGCCGCGCGTAATCTTTGACACCCTTAAATACTAATGATTTACGCTGCAAGAAATTCATTAGGGCATTTCGTGCGGGCTTAACTAGATGGGGGATGTTTTCAACTGAAAGCAAGAGGATTCCTCTTCTGGCGTGCACACAAATGAAAAATCACTCTTCAAACAAAAGCAACGAACCAGAAGAGCCGAAGCCTTAATTAAAACCCCCCGCATCTTCAAAAGAAACATAAAATGTGTCTGAATGTATGTGTAAGTGTATATGTATGTTTTAACGCACACGAAACTCGACGCTTGTTTATTACAATTTATGGGAAACCATCAAATACGGAAAACCATCGTGACTCACCTCTTCCTCTTTTATTCGCTCTCGGTCTTAATCACATGTAAATTGCTGGAATTTCAATT
This sequence comes from Nicrophorus vespilloides, assembly GCF_001412225.1. Taxonomy (NCBI): domain Eukaryota; kingdom Metazoa; phylum Arthropoda; class Insecta; order Coleoptera; family Silphidae; genus Nicrophorus; species Nicrophorus vespilloides. The sequence goes on from NW_017097767.1 coordinate 132,836, forward strand.
AAAATTAATACGTAACCACGGACGGGGTGGTAATTACAAGATACAGCGAGATAAACGGTTCTAACCAAAAACATAGTTCCAATTAGTTACGTGAATCGATTAAGCCAATTGAGTTGTGTATTTTATGGTTGCTTACGATTAACTCCTAACTATATCTTTATTTATTACCCTACACATTTAGTATACTCAAAATTTAAAAAAAAAATATATCCTTATTTCACTTATTGTGTTCTAAAGAAAATAAATACTTTGAGAAATTTACACTTTTTTACAATATATATTAAATACGAAAAATTATACAGATTATTAAGAATATTCATTTAGAAATATAAATCACTAAAATAAATATTCAATAATTGTAATAATTAAAAAAATTAAAGGTAACCTTAATAAATACGTCAAATATTCCAGTTTATAAATTTTTCTACTTTAGTATTTAGCAACCACAGCCGTAACACGAGGGTATGAAATGCTTGTGCCAAGTAACTAAAAAAATAAATATTAAATGCAAGAAGTAATATTTTTTGATTCTAATCTAATTTGCGACCCCTTCTCCTCAAGGAAACAATACTATTACCTATTATTTCTACCACCCCTACGCATGATGCTCTTGGGGACGTCGTGGTTGCTGCGGCGCTGATTATACAAACAAAAGTTTAGTAGATTATTCCTATATTTTTATCAAGAAAATATTTTTTTTATTTACATAACAAATAATGTATTACAGTTGTTTTAAACATTTCAGTTTAATCTAATAAAGGTCTGATAATTAAATTATACGAAAGTTGTTTTAGAAGTTTTATTTTAAAAATATATAATGTGAGCTTGTGTTGAACAAGGTAATTAAATCGAATTTAATGGTTTCATGAAGGTGGTGGTATAATGAACAAGCTGAATCGATAATTTAATTGATTTTAACAAATTTGTAAACGTCAATTTTATGTCTCGTTAACTTATCAAGTTATACGACTATAAACTAACGCAATTTCACTCTCTGAGCCTGCAGGAAATTTACGTAATTAAATATAATCAACTTATAACTTACCGCTACGTGTTCTTGGCTAATCAGCGATCTCGATCTTTGTGGAAATACTTCAATGGAGGCAATTTCCAACTCGAACAACAACGGGAAAACGGGATTGCGCCATTCCTGCGCTCTCCCACGGCCGCCCCAGAAAGCAACGCACACGTAATCATGGTACCTGCAAAAAAAAAGCGGAACACCTGAAAACGAAATGAAACGTGTGCTGCACGGAGTTAATTGTGTATTTCTGTTGTGCACTGGAGCTATTGTTCGTCCTGAAATTAATCGCCGCTGAAAATTCGGAAAATAGGTGTTGCGCAATCCGTATCCCGTGTAAAGTTTCGTAATTGTTGCGAGTGTCGTCGACGGAGCGAGGTTTTCCAGCTGTCACGTGCACGGCATCCCCGGTATTTTACGGCCGACGTAAAATATTATATAATATATACTTTCATATAATAATATGAAGTGCTTCCTGAAGCGATGCAATTTTTTTTTTCGAGGGAAATCTTGTCTGCAGAGCGGCGAGAACTCGCTTTATATCCACCCACGCGAATCCGGGCTGTTGTTTTTTACGTTTTATCCTTCCTTATTTTATTATATTTTACTTCATCGCTCGATGCGATGTGTGCTTTTTTTTTTGGTTGAAGGGGATGTGCGGAAGGGATGATGACTAAGACTTAATGCTAAAATGCATCATTTGGGAATTGAGTCGCGCCCAGCGTTTCATTAGTGAGGACGAACAAAAAAAAAGTATGGGGATGTCGCCTCGATGACTGCAGATTTTATATGCTCACATTTCAATTATTTCATCCCCACGGGAGTCTTTTTATGATCCCCCAAAAATCTATCATGCGGAACCACATAACTGGCTCTAATGATCATACCGAGGAGAACAGACGTGACTCATGTACTACACTAATAGCTGTTCGAATTCTTTGTTCTGGATTATCTATTTTCATTAATCCTTTCAAATATCTTGTATTATCCCTATAAAATCATTTTTAAACCCATCTAGGGACACATCAATCACTCATCTGAATATAACCAATTTCTATAGAATATAGATTGAATAACACTGTTAAATTTTATATTATTAATGCTTATTACAATATGTAAAACTATTAAGACTAATATTTTATTTTCTATATAGAAATGTACTCAAAATCACATTTTAAATATATTTTCACTTCTCATAGTACTTACCAAGTACATGTAACCTGTTTAAATTTATTTCAGTTACTTAATAGAATTAGCACATTTAATTTAAGCCAATTTTTTTGCAGATGTGCCTGAAGATAGAAACGAATCCAATAACTACAAATTACTTGTAAATATCAATATTATTACAACGTAAAATTTACTTTACTGAAAATAATCTATTGATAACTACAATTTAGTACTCATTGAATTAGAAAATGTATTAAATCTGTATCTTCAATCAGGACCGGATTAAATATTTGGGGCCCTGGACTTTTTTTTCCTGATGAAGAAACACACACAAGAAATAGACCACACAAAAAATACTCCTTAATACCGTGACCTTCAAAAGTGCAGGCCCTAGACATTTGTCCTGTACTAGAAAAAATAATAATGATTTTCATATTGATTTAGTTTAAATGGATTTAGTTTAGTGGTAAATGCAGAAATAATGAAAAATTCGTAACTTATTATTTAAAATAACAGGACTTGTTTCCGTATCAGCATTAGTTTTTTTTGAAAATAAGTTTAAAAATGAGAACAGAAGTCCCGGATTGCGCGCCTACTAAATCATTTTTAAAACTTGTGTATTTTTGAATATGTTTCATTATACGATTATTTCACCATACGAGTAAAAATCCGGAAATTTTTGAATGGATTAAACTCGTTACGCGAAGTTCTACTGTATATATCTAATAACAACTACATTCGAACCCTTGGTATTACATTAAAAGCGAGATTATAAAGTTTCATTAAAAATAAACCTTAAGAGTATTTCCTTTCAAGATAACAACCAGCAAACCGACGATAACAAAATTTTCTATAAGCATATAAGACCCTAATCAATTTCCACTTTCTCTCTCTCCGTTCCAAGAGACCCTCCTTAAATATAGTTGTGTTTCGTAATTGGCATGACTGTATGGCTTTGATATGCAACTAATAGCGCTAATGCCCTATGGCTTTTATGGACAAGAGGGGGCGGCCAGTTTCTCCCCCTCTTCTTCGTACCATACACCCATGCCACCCTCTCGCACCCGGCAACACCCTCCGGAGATTTAGATATTTAGATTTAATAGTGTTGCACATGGCCGAAATCCTAGATAAGAAACTCGATTTGTTATGCGGTTGATACCGCAACTATGCAACTAGGGTGGTTTTCCACCAGGACCCCATTTAGAAAACGGCGGAATAAATGGCCTATGCTGATAGCATTTAGTGTGTCCTCACGAAATTGAACTCTCCTCCTCCACCCAGACTCCATGTGCTTGAATTACATACATATTTATCTTTGTCGTTCAAACAACTCCCGTCGAATAGTTTTTTTTCTGGATAAACTGTACATATAAAGTCATGAATTATTCATATTAAAACTGTCAATATTATTTAGTACAATGCTTTCAAAATAAACTAAAAAATATAAAGTAAATATAACTGACAATCGATGTGTTATAGAAAAGATTATCTAATTCTATGAAATATTGTCTACAACAATTAAAATTAGTGATATACAACTACAGTGGCACCTCGCTTAACGAGCATCTCCAATAACGAGCATTTCGCTTAACGAGCAAAATGAATTGTAAGAAAAATAACTCGCTTAACGAGCGACGTTTCGCATAAGGAGTGACGATGTGAAGAAAAGTGTACTTGTGTACACATATTATGTGTATTTTTTAAATATGTATAACTATACGAGTATTTCACTATACGAGTAAAAATTCGGAATAGATTAAACTCGTTAAGCGAGATTCCACTGTACTTAATATACAGTATTGAAGAAAATTCATAGATGTTCTGAATAAAAATAATCTTGATTTTATTTGTTTTGCATTATTTAATAATGTATTTAGGAGTGTATAGATTTCAACTAATAATTTTAAGAACACGTGAAAATTAAAGAATGTTTACTAAAATTTACTTATAAACAATTTGCAACTAAAATTAAATTTTGATAGTAATAATTTCAATGCATTATGTACATTTTGTAATTTTTTTATTTACTTTACTTTTATTTACTTTTATCTAAAATATAACTATGCTATGACACATTTTAAAAGAGATTTGTTGGTTAAATATGTTTTTTTTTTAATTCAAGCTCTAATATATTGAGAAAAAATCACTAATATCTTGAACAAAGGGAAAAAGTCCTATATTCAATACGCCTTTGTTGCAGTTGATTTTTTTTTTGTTTGATTATTATAAGATTACTGAATGATTTTTTTCTGTGTCTGCAAAAATATAATATAAAAAATAGGTTTTTGATAAAATGTGTCATATTATAAATCTGCTATAATAGCTTCCATTTAAGTTGTTTATGTAGGAAACTAGTATTTGTTTGGTAAAAGTTTGAGAAACACTTCTCTAATTTATACAATCAAAATATATATAACACGTGTTTTATTTTTGTTCTTGAGTGCTCTCACATTTGTTAATTTGAGTTAAACCCGCGGCTAGTAAAAGGCGTATCCGGACGTCGTCGTGTGTGGAAATTTAATTTGAATTGCAAAAAAGATTTCGCGTGGGTTTCCGGTATAAATTCGGGGGCGAGGGGTTATTTAGAGGCTGGATTATAATTAAACCCTCGGTTACGTTGTATTTATCTACAGATTCGCTAAAAGCCGACTTTAACCCGCATAAATCCCGTTTGTTTGGCACATTGGATAAATTATGCAGCTGCTATTCCACCATATAATATCCATTCATTTGAAACCCTATTAAATGCTTACCAAATTTACGTCTCAGAGAAACACACACACGTACCAGTTACCACTTGCAAGAAACACGATTCAATTAAACAAATCACCATTTAATTTGATTTACGAGCGCTGTTTCAACCCCCGCGAAAAACAAAATCCCGACACCACAAATCACACCCCAAAATTACCCTCATATAATGAAACGCAAAAAAATAATCCATTTCGGCTTATTTTTTTTTCAAAATAAATAATTCAACGCGAAGCAAATAAAAAATGGATAATAAATCCACGAGATTCGCAACGACTACTTCGATATTTCATTACAAAAAATATATTTTTTGCAAAATTTATTTTTACGTTTCCGATAGAAATATTTTGTTCAATAGATTCGATTCGCGTTGTTAGTGTTATTGTTGCAAAGCTTTCATGTTTTATGTATGAAGCTTCGAGCGTCAATGGGGCTTAAATAATGGATCGAATAGGCGCAGCAAATCGTATAAATTATATCATCAGCTTTGTGAAAAAAAATCATCATATAAATATAATGTTCGCACAGTATATAAAACTGCATGAAAATCGACTGAAAAAAAAATGGGAAATAAAGTATGGAATAGTGAGTGAGAAACTGTGTGGGAGCTTTTAAAGGGACACTTTTCGCTCTCGACAAGAAAAATCCTCCGACGTCGGTGGTAATATTTATGGGCTACGTTTACACTTTTTTTTTCATCCTGTTCTTGTGCTTCTGCTTCCTCCTACCGTCTTTTTTTGTGTAGACTCGATGTCGTTTAGAATATACTTTATGGACAGCCACAAATTATCAGAGCATTACGTTCGTGTAAAATATCTGTTCGAAAACTGAAATTTAATACTTGCGAAAATTATTGGCGACGGTAGTACGCAGCTCACATAAAGATGTTCAGGTTAATATTTATTTACTATCTGCTAAGAAAAAGAAAGAAAATAAACATGCAAAGTTCTCACGGGATCGATTTGCTATTACAAGGCATATTTATTGGCTCCTTTTTTCAAACATTTATCTTTATTTGACACTTTATATTAAAAAAAAACCATTTTCAGTTATTTATTAGTAAATTTCCGGTGTTAGTATTTGGAATATTTATAAAAGTTCATTTTATTTATGAAACAAGGAAACAATTTCATAAAATACGTATTTTGTTTAAATAATACATTTTTAATATTTATAAAAATATATGTATATTCTATATAAAAGTATAAACATTTCATCCATTATATTTACATAAAAAGATAAATTGTCAAATAAATTTAGCTTAATTTATCTTATTTCAAGTTTAGTAAATTCTTTTTTTAACTTTTACATTAAAAAACACATGTTGTATGTCATAAATTTAATATCAATAATATTAAATCACGATTTTTAGATAAAAGTAATGAAAACTTTTAAAGCATCTCGTAAATTTCATTATTTTCATCTTTTTTTTTGAGAATATTAATGTTGAATGAATTTGTATTTATAAGGGGAAATTATCTTCCACTGCAGAAATGAAAGGGTTGAAATAGAGAAAATATTCACCCTAACATCTTTGTATATATTTATTTTACTTCAAAAGGAATATTTACAACAAAAAAAAAACTTTGAATAATCATATATTCTAGTAGTAATAACCACTGGAATATGTAATAGATCAAAGACATATTATTAAATAATTCATTAATTTGCTCAATTTGAATATTTAAACATGTGATAACCTTTAGGGGAATTCATTTTCAATTAGTGGATGTACAACATTGAATAATTACTGAGTTAATTGAGATTTTTTATTTAAATTATTCTGCCACATGCTGCGTAAATAGTTTTGAAACTGTAACAAAACATTGAGCGGAATATTTTCCCATTGAGAACCTTCCAAATTACAATAAATATTAATTTTAACAATTTTGAAAACGGTATTCTAATTTTAAAATCTGTAAGGTATTATACCTTTTTAGTCTATGGGGAGATTCACGCATACTGGCCAACAAACTGTAGAAAAATTCCCGATATACTTGACTCCTGTGTAACCAAAGGCATCTCAAGGAATTACATTGAAACCTAGTCATGTTTTGTCCTCTACTCACCGATAATAATCATTTTAAATTCACGAGCAGTTAAAAAGGAATCATCACCATATTTGTGCAATTGAAAACCTAAACTGCATAAAAAATTATAGAAATTATAGAAGACTAGAAGACAAATGGGCGACAAGAAAACTGAAATAAATACTGAACAACTTTAAAAATACGAGGTTTGAAAACTATTTAATAAATCTGCCTGAAACACCAATTACAGACTACTTAAGAAAATTAACTTTTTTTGTTCTGAAATAATAAGATTGTGATAATAGCTTCACATTTTTATCAGACAAAACTTTTTGTATTAGTGTGATTTTCAAGATATTTCGATTACTTCTTGGAAAATTATTGATATATAAAATATTATGTAAAGATAATGGAATTATATTGTAATTATACTGTATTTTCTGGTAATAAAGAAAATATAATAATAATAATTTATCAGTGGAAATAATTGATTTATGATCTTAAATTATCACGTATTAATAAGGATTAAGTATGATAATACAAAGTGCACCAACGATGTATAAAATCCATAAGCTTTCAACTTATCCAAGATAATCGCGTGATCAACTCTATCAAACGCCTTGTTAAATTAACGGCTTGCGCAAATTATATCATTTACGAAATGAAATGCATTATTTACAATCTGCAATGAAGGCGAAATTGATGAAATTATTATGGCACTTAATGATAATATAATTTATTGGGAAATTTAACAGCAGCGAAAAATAATGAAATTTATAAGCAATTTATTTTATAACGCAGACACGCCGTGATCGATAACGCAGTATCGGCAAACATGATTAACTTAAGTAATTTAAACCAATAAAATTACGAAATTAATCAAATCGCTGCTGAAAGCTTCTCTTTCCCCCTCATCAGATTTTTACTAGTAGCAAAATAACAAAGTAGAAAGTAGTAATAAAAAGTTTTTCATTGTTCTTTCAAATAACATTATTAGTAGTAAAAAATAAGGTAATTGCATAAAGCTTTATTCATCATAGTTTTTTTTTTATTTCTATTATGTACATTTTTCTGTATTTTGATTTGATACAACAATTCGTGACTGTACAATTGAAATATTTGGAAATGTTGAGCGGCCTCATTCAGCGAAAATAATATTCATCCCGAAAATCCCTTTCACGTTTTATACCATTCGCGAGTGATTTTATTTGCGGGGTTTTGCGCTTCGCTTCCGGCTTTCTGCTCCGAAACAATCCCCGATGCTTTCATGAATACCCAAAATCTGGAAGACTAGAAATTCTACGAAAGCCGCGACGACCGCACGAGCCGCAGATTAAATTCCTCCACTTTCCGACAGGCCCTTAATTAAATAATAAAATAATACGGAATACTACTGGAAAATATTCCACCTTACAAATTTCATAATACAGCATTTGAATCGTTCATTGTGCGAGATCTTGTTAACCAGGTTTTTCAATATAATTTATATAATGCCGTATCTCAAATATAAAGTGCATTCGTATGCAGGCTTGCGCTTAATTTAGGACAAAAGTATAATAATACAATTAACATTTTTATATAATACGCACACAAAATTTTGCATGATATCATTTTAAAAGTATTTTTTGATATGAAGCAATGAAAATCCTTTAGATTCTAAGAATATCTAAAGGATCACTTATTATTACTTATATAATTTAAGAAAATTAGCACAAGTAAGTTATTATTGCATAAAAAATGTTGAGTTTTAACTTCAATTTATTACAAATTATTACATAGAAAATTTACTTACCTTTTTATTTTTTAATGTTGACTAATCTGAAAATAAATTATAATGGATTGTAACAATAATAAGAAGGGTTAATGTATAGTTTGAATAAGTACAAGTTTATTTTTTTAGTTATAAATAACAGAACAAAATAAAATAAATATCTACATCAGTATCTTACATGCTTAATGTCTATACAAAGATACAAATTTATTCCAATTTTTTTTGCTTATCTTTATACTTCTCAACACTTCACCTTCACACATCCACCCTCACTTTTCATATATATACTATACGTTTACTTTTTTTGTTGTATTTATCGTCTTTAACAAAATTTATATTTTATATATATACAAGCTGACAATACTATATACACAATTTCAGTTAAAATTACTTCGAATTTTAGTCCACAACATATATAATATATATAAATGTATTTATATATACTTTTTTTTCGTTTATTCTAAAATCACAATGTATATAAAAACCTACGATGATTAATAGTTCCGTTTCATTTAAATTTCAATATTTTTCTTCACCTCACTTTTTCCACGGGTCACACTTTACCAGTGCTAAAACGTATTGCTAATAGAAGAATATAATAGGATTCAGTCAAACAAAGTCACCACTCGAAAGTCTACAGGAAACACAAAATGTAATAACAATCTCAAGGAGGCGGCAGTTTCTTTGGTTATAACCTACATAAGCGCGAAAATGATTACCATCTTTTTCTCTTACATAAATACACTAGTAAGATTTGTGATTATATACTTTATATACTTATTTATTTTTTTGTAGTCGATTATTTTTTTTTTTTATTTTTTGCTTATTTTTGTTTTCCTTGCAATATGACACGATGAAACTTAAACTACACGATAACGTTAAGAACTAAGTGAAAGTAAAATAATAATATTAATAAAAATAATAATAATAATAAAGGAAAGGAACGGCTTTGATTATTATTGTCTCCCAATACGAACAAAGTATTATTTCTTTTAAAAAGTTTTAGATTTTCTTTCTTTATGTTTTGTGAATAGTTGGGACATTTAGGAAGACACTTGGTAACTTAAACAGCTACGGACTAGCAAAACGAAACAAATTAGATAGATGTTTTTTGTTTTTTTTTTCTTTTTCTCTTTCTCTATTGATCTCAAAAAATCTACGCCAAAAAAAAGTAAATCAATCTCTTTAAAACGTCATCATCTGCAGTTGGGATGTGGGAATTTAAACGTGAAGCAAACATTTTTTTTTGATTTTGTTGTTTTTTTTTTAGTATAAAAATATTTTGCTCGTTTGTTTAATTTTAATTAAATTCCTTAGATTCTCATTTTCGAAGTGACGTTTTTTTTTTTTTCAATTATTGTTTTTTTCAAAACTTTTAATAAATTTAGAAAACACGCTAGTGTCTGAAGATATGTAGAAAATCAACTATTCACGGGTTATTCATGCTTTTAAGTAGTTTTCAGTTTCCTTATTTGACACAACGATTCATTTGGCAGTGCGGGATGGGTCTAGGTTTGATGGACGGGCCAGCTTCCGCGTAGAGGCAAGAGGATTCACTGCAGGAACATGTGGTGTCGTGACTGCTGGAGCAGGAGTTGCGATCGGTGTCGAGGTCCGCTTCGCCACCTCCGTCTTCCCACTGTTGGTTCACCCAGACTTTGCTATTATCACAGGTGTGCTGTGGATGGCAGTGGACGCGGGGAGCGGATCTACGACCAGAGCTGCCGCTGGCCAACGAACAATGGGTGTCGCAGTTGTTGCAGGATCCGGTCCTTGGTTGATGGTACTGAGCCACCCTTCCGCACTGGCTGCCTTGGCCAACGTGTGCGGCGTAGCAGGCGTATCCACCACCTGCACTTCCGCAACTGCTTCCACCTCTTGGTGGAGGTGCTGGGATGCTGGGACACTCCGGAGGAGGATGATCCGGTGGCGGCGGGATAATCTCCGACCAGCTTGGTGGAGGCAGCAGCATCGTCGTTGCATACGGTGTAGGATTGTCCGGAGATTTCTTTGATTTGTAGAAAGTCGACAGACTTCTGGTATCAACTTCGGCGTAGTCCGCGGGCGGAGCCAAGGGTATGGATGAGTCTTTGTCGCAATCAGCCGCTCTCCAACCTCTGTCGATCCACAAACTTTCCTTGGGATTCAGCTGCGAGGCGTTAACTACCGGCACTCCACAATGGCCCAACTCCTTGGTTGAAGTTTGCCTGTATTTGAAGTAGAGGAAGCCCCCGCCGACGACGAAGACAATTACCACCAAAATGGCCAACAACACCACAAACCACGGCTGCTGCATTAATGGTACCAGGGGACCAAGGGTTCTTGGACTTTGAGCCCTCGGCGTAGTTTGCAGTGGAATTATGTTGGAGAAAGGCCCGATGCCGGCGCGAGTTAAGGCCGCGACTCGGGCATTGTATGTGCCCCCCGACGTGAGATTGCTTATCATCACCGAAGTTGTATTGGCGTTCATCGTAATCATCGATCGCGCCGCGCTCCCCTTAATTTCTATCTTATACCCGATGATAATTCCGTTGTGGTGCTGCGGAGGAGGAGGCAACCACCTCACCAACCATGCCGTATCGTTATGCAATCTAGCAGTTATACTGTCCGGAGGAGCGGATGGCACATCCTCGAGGGTCTGCGCTACTCGTGAATTCGACGGTTGTCCCTCCACGGACTTGTAGAACGGAGATATGAAGAACTCGTATTTGGTGTACTTCTTGAGGTTCGTGACGGCATAACTCTTGCTGCGGATATCCAAAACGGTGAGGATGTTGTAGTTGTGCGAGCCGCCAGACAATTCCCTGAAGCGAATATATAATCCCTCCACGTACTCGGGATTACTTAGGGTCCAACTCAACTTCACCGAACTCGAGGACAGCGGCTTCGCGTCACGTAAATCGACCAATTTGGTGCTCAACATCGTCCTCGCCGTATCCAATTCTGAACGCGGCACAGCACGGGAATTGGCGAGGGTCCTGGCGGCCGCAGAAACGGGACTCGCCGGAGATAGACCATGAGCGTTCTCTGCACGCACTATGAACACGTACGAACTGTCCGGCTTTAATTCGCGCACTACCATGTAGGGATTGGGCACCCGATGGGCAGCTACCACCCAACCGGTCTGTAGATCGGGGCTCCAATATTCGACGGTGTATCCGACCAAGCCCATCTCATCATCAACACCTCCATCCCAAGACAGACTGATGCTTGATTCGGTCGCGTTCAGAATCCTCGGTGCCGTCGGGGCTCTCGGGAATGTTGATGGATCGGGACTGCGATGCAAAGAACCACTCGAACCCTCCACAACGCTCAACGATGCTGACCACGAACTCTCGCCGCTCTCCGAAGTGGCCGAACAAGTGTAGACGCCAGAATCCTCAACTCTTAAATCTATTAACAAGAAACACAACAAAACAATCATAACAACGATCATCGTCAATTTATTACACCATTACACCTTGTTTATACTATAATGTTTCAATAAATAACAAATTTATTTATTTTATAAAATTATTTAAAATTATAGAAAAGGCAAATTGAAGTAAATAAAATAATAAATATAACATTTATATATATTGAAATGATGTGAAGCAACAATTGACTGAACTCAGATTAAGTGCAATCTGCTTTAATATGATATTCAATATAAAATGTCAATATTTGAACTTGGGTCCTCTTCGGACTGAAGTGGTGTAAAGTTGTAAATTGCAAAGTGAAATATTTGGTAATGGTTGAGAGAGGAGTGGAGTTAGAGCTTACCGTCAATGTCTAAAGTGCCGGAAGTGCTCAAAGTATATCTGTCTGGCAGATGATCCTGGCGAAGGACTTTGCTATCCTTGAGCCACTTGATCATAGGCGGCTCTCCCTCCGGATTGGCTGCTTTGCAATGCAAAGTGACAATGCTGTGCAATGGAAGCGTTTGATTCGCGGGACCGATTTGAATAATGGGCGGCGGAAGATCGGCAACAGAAGTAACCTAAACGTGTGAGAGAAACAGAGAGAGAGAGAAAGATGAAGTTAGTAATCCATTAATACAACAAACGGGATCCGGGCGTTATTGAACTCACTTGAAGGAAGGCCCTCACGCTGTTGGATCCAGCGACGCTCAGCGCCGAGCAAACAAGGAAGCCGGCGTCTTCCCTTTGAACACCTTGGATCCTCAAAGTCCCGTGCGAATTTACGTTCATGTGCCCGTAAGAGTTGTCGGGGAACATCAGCAGCTGAGAACCCTCTTTACTCCAAAACACCGAAGGCCTCGGATTCCCCGTCGCAGCGCAATGAAACTCGACGACGCCGTTCAAACCAACCTTCTGGTCCCTCGGCTTCTCTGTGAACGTTGGCTGCGCTATAAGTTAAGGAAACAAACAAAACAAAGCAAAGATCAACATACCATCCATAGCATTAAACCTTATTTCGTGGTTCTCGGACTTTAATTGAATTTAAAAAGTCGAATGAATACGGCATGAATGAGAGGAATACGTCTAGACGCTCGAAAAAAATAACGCCTTTTTTTATATATGTGAAAAGCGCGAGACAGATGGACAGAGATACGAATGGGATTATGGTTCCCCTTTATAACAAGACTGATTTATAATTGACAGTGGGGCAGACCCATTGTTTTCCCTTCCGATTTTGATTAAACATGAAGCCCTGGAGGCTTTATTAATAATCCTAGGACTTACAATTGACCACGAGCGAGGCTTTGGCCGTTATGCTGCCCACGATGTTTTCGGCATCGCAAATGTAGAGACCCTCGTCGGAAGTCTGCACGCTGTCTATCAGCAAGGACTTGTCGTCGAGGATGCGGGCCCTTCCCAAAGGCATCTTCCCATCTTCTCTCCTCCACATAACATTCGGTGTAGGCTCTCCTTCGACGGTGCAATGAAAAACAACCATCTTTCCTATAAGAGCGATAGCATCTTGCGGTTCCTTATTGAAAAATGGTTTCACTGCAACGATATTGATTATTAGCATTTCACTTAGATATTAAAGCGGAGAACTTCTTACCGTGGACGAAAAGTTCAGCAGATGGAGTATCGCGAACGCCGACTAGATTACTAGCAATGCATTGGTATCGGCCTTCGTCATGCTTACGGACGTCGGAAATCATCAGATTACCGTTATCCACGATGTGCATCCTCCTCTCATCTAGATCCAGGTTCTTTCCATCCTTCTTCCAGATTACCGTCGGCTCGGGGTGGCCTTTCGGAGGAGTGCATTGCAACAATGCCGTCTCCCCAGCCGCTACTCTCGTGTCAGTCGGGATCACGCGAAAATCATCGCGCAAGACTGCAAACAGCAACAACAAAAAACATCTCCATAAGAATACGTCTACTGATTACCATAACAAGTGAAATAGAAGGAGAACAAAATAAAAACATGTTAGGCTATTCCCGGAATGTACTTTGATATCTAAATAAAGTCGTAGGTGTTTTTGATGCGGTTTTAATCCCATCAGAGTTAGGTGCATTCGCGTATAATTGTTGGCTCTTTGCTTTGTAAATTTTGCACGTACGGCCACCAAAGGAGCAACCTGGCTAGCAGCAAATGAGCGCAAAGATAGCTAAAGAGAACCAACTGTGTTATATCTATCCTCTGAATGGTGTCCACTGTGTCCGAGCTAATAATAAATGCGACTCACTTTGCAACTTCATTTGGAGACACCGGAGAGGGAATACCACCATCATCATCAGCATCATCATCATATCACGAGGCGCATCTTCGCGTCTATAGCATGCGCTTTTTATTCCGCATCGAAAGTTTTTAATTCGAACCATGCAGGTTCACGAGAGCTCACATCCTCCATCCTCGTATAAATATAAATTTGTTTTAATTAATAAGGATGCTGTGCACAGAAGTGCTCGTATTTAATTAAAATTTATTACTGATTTTTGTTCGGACTCGCAGACCGAAAACACGTTTCTCTCTCTCGTTCTATCTTTCTCTTCTTCCTTCATTCTTCGGTTTATTTCCATGCGTGTAACGTATTTTATGCGGCCCGTGTGTGCCACAAAGGGGCGACCACTTTCAAGTTTTCCCATGCATTTCGCACTTAGACTCGGTTTTCAAAGGGAAAAAACGAAATAGATGAAATGAGAAACAAATGAAAAAGAAAAAGAGATAAGATTTTCGCACGGAAAATTAGCGGAACGCGAAATCTCTCACTTACAAAAACGGAAAAGCAGTCTTTGTTCGAGCTGTCGACTAGGAAAAGTTTTTAATTAAATCAGTCAGTGAAACGGGAACTTCGCCCGCATTTCATTTCATATATATCTAGTATTTCACCCCTCGGAGTGTATCACTAAACAACCAAGAGAAAGCTATTCTTCACATTATAATTTATGAACAACAAGTTGCTACTACAATGAAGATAATTAATTGACTTTTAGATCTACTACATTAGGTTTAACAAGTTTCATTATGTATAAAACGTATCTTGTAGATTAATAATAAAGTAAATTATTATCAAATAAGATAGTAATAATTAAAGCTATTCATCAAAATATTATCAAACAAATCAAATAATTAGAGCATACGTTGTATCATCAAACTTTAATGATATAATACGAGTGTATGAAAAAGTATTTTATTTATATATATATTAAGTTTAATTATCTTATCTAAATGGTGTTGAGGCATTAATGTAAATGGAGAAAAGGTGTAGCAACTTGTGTGTTTAAAAATAGCTACCCATAATTTGCCATAGCGGTAGTAAAAAATATATATATTGAAATTTCAGCAGTTTTTAATGCGTTATAGATGTGGACGAGGAAGGCTCTTGAAGGAAGAAAAAATCGCTTTAGTGCGGATGATATTGGTGCAAAGAAAATTCAATATCTCCGCCCGGTTCCAGTTTATGACCAATATATCATTCCAATTGATTCTCTAGCAATTCCGAAAGTCTTTTAGGCCATTGCATATTTCATACGGGGAGCGGCGGCGGCGATGGAGGCGACTAAAGAAAAGAGGGAGAAGGTGGGTTTTCGATTGGACTTCCTCACGGGAAACTCGATATTTTATTTACATTATCACGCGACCACTTTACTTCAGAAAACTGAAGAAATAATTAAACGAGGGAAACGGTTTTGATTTATCTCCTTAAGAGGATGTGCCGGCGCCTAATGGAAGCTGATTCGCTCATTACTTCGTCTTTGTCGCGAAGGGGGGAAAGTCGATAAATAATCGGGGAAGACTTAATGGCACCTATTCAATTTGCGTACTCGTTGAATATTTTAAAAACCTGACGATGGCTGAGCAGAAGCAGCAGCAGCACCAAAAGCAATGCGACTAGAAGAAAGGGGGGAAAAAGGACGGTTGTTGAAACATTGTATTTCCTTCACATTTGAAAGTAAATGGATGTATTGTGCATTCAGTCCATAAAGTTTTATGGCCGCGGCTCTTTGCCGACTGCCTGCCGAGCATCTACCCTCCCCCTTCTTAACCGCCATTGCTGCCGCCTCCACCCCCCGTAACAACCGCCCCCCGCGAAGCTCGAAACCAAAAAGCCTTGAGGGGGCGGCGAAAATTGCTTTGTCTCACGAAGTGTGTTCCAAATATCCGTGGATTATTCCCGGTAGTTTAATTTAATCCCGATCCCTCAAACCGGATCGGAACCATCGAATATTGAGTAGATGTGCTAACAAATACAAACAACAAAAAAAAAGAGTAGACTAGCAAGATTTCAAAATTTTACCCTCAGAAAAACGGGAATGCGATGAACGGTTATTTCCGATCGATAAGCTAGACCAAACTTTGCACCTAAACTGTCTCATCGTCCAGACATAAAATGCCTTTACCCGCATGACTTCACAACTATTCCACTAACACTTCACAAAGTTTTCTACCAAATAGCGCACAAATCACATTCTAATTTGCTAACTACGAACGCAAATAAAATAAATTGAAACAAAAAAATTACATAAAAGTTATGCTATTCGATATCTTCATCAACATCTGCACATATTTGGAAATGATGCGTATATATGCTAATTAGAATTTAATGTGTTTATACTATCGACTGCTGGCACTTAAATCTGAATAAAAGTAATCAATCGATAAGAAACGAAACGAAGAAATAACATGCATGCTATTTGATATCTTCATGAACTTATTTGGGAAATGATGGATGCTCATATGCTAATTCCGAAATTGAATACAACAGTACAAAACCAATATTTTAATAAATTCATATCGAAGCGAACGCAATACCAATCGCAAACGTAAATAAACATCCATGAATTATTGCTAATATAAAATTGGTATTTTTTTATATTTTTATTTTCACGTATCGCGTTACTCAGCATCATTCGATACTGAAGATGAAATTGAATAATCGGAAATTCACTCATCCAACAAATAAAGTGTTATTTCTTTTGGTGTTTGCTTTCGATTCGAATTAAACATTATCTTCATCCACTATTTGTTTGACACATTTTGCAATACTTCTATTTTAGAAGCTTCTACAATTCAATATAAAGTCTGATGGAAATTGAATTTAGTATTTCTATAATTATATCTAAAACATTGAAATTAAAGAAAAATTTTCGTATATTCAATGAAAAATTGAACAATTTTAAGTGTTTTAATTATATACGTGTATATTGTTATTTTAAATTTATTAATTTAAAGAAAAGTATTGTTACTTTCAACAAAAATCGAAAGTATAATGACTTATTATAAATGCATCGAAAAATCGATCAGTTTTAAACGAATGAAAGTAAAAAAAAGTCCAACCGCGTGTTGTATTTAACATTGAATTAATGCACGGTGGAGCGATTAAAGTGCATTACATAATAATTTCCAATTGTTACGCACCAAATCCTTTCCGTTTAATGGTGCTGCGTTTTTTACGCCCTTTGGGGGATTCGGTACGTTTTGTTTGTTTTTGTTTTGTTTGGTTTAGTTCGCTTTGTTTTGTTTGTCGTCCAGTTTTAATATCGTAAATTACGCATTAGCAATTAATTAGTTGCGGATGTTTTTATGGTTGGATAATTTCGGTTTGTGTGAGAGGGGAAGAGGGAGGATGTAGGGTGGTGTATCACCGAAAGTCACGCGAATCAACGGCCAGCTGGTATTAAAAATTAATTTCGATCCATCGACGACCGATGGAGTTTTATTGCCGGTTTATATCCAATTGCCTTTACGCCCTTCATCCCCCAGCGTTTCCATGCAATATATACATATATACACCAGGAGGTCATAATTGATGCGATAAAACTTAATGTTTCATATTGGTGCAAACAGACACACACACAAAACCAGACATCCCTTACGAAAAGCCCTCTTGCGCCGCACCAAAACGACCGAAGAACGAGGGGATTCCTCCGTTCACCGCCGCCGCCTACGTTCGTTTCAGGAAAACACCTGACGCCTCCCCAGTCCGCCATCATTAAAATGTATTTCAGCCCTTGTTTCAGTTATTTCTCCTTTTACCTTTCTCGCCTCAGAGAAATAAAGTAAAAAGGAACAAAAGGGAAGAAGATGAAAAACGCACACTCTCACACAGAGAGAAAAGCAGACCAGATACGAGTAGCAGAAAAAAGAGTAGCTGGACGAGGAGTTGCAATTTGAAGAAATTCGCGAGATAAAAGGGAGCCGCGTTGTCAACGGCGGAATGCAATTCGCATCACAACGAGACAGGAATAACGAAAAGGCATTCCGGTCCAATAATAAACTTTATCCTTGCTGGGCCTTCTTCTGCTTATTCCTGTTGTTCTTTTCTTCTCCGTCTGCCCAGCTCAGAGGTGTTAAAAATTAACGATCATCGTTTTCTCGCTTCTCTCTTTTTCTGCCCTCCGCCGTTTGTTTCATAAATGCAAAGCAGCCTCCTTATCTTATTTATTCCAGCCTCGTAAAAGGTGTTATTATTTTTGCACGTTGTCGCGCGTAAATCAATCTGCGCTAATTGAAATCTTTACTCATCTGCGAATGCACCTACGCCAACTCAATTTAGTCCGAAAATAAATGATAAAGACAAAAATATAGATTGTATTACACCAGTCGGCACAATCTACTTCCATATTTGTAATGTGGTAGCATTAAATTTTAATGATTCAATATCACAAGATTTATTTTCAATTGGATTTTATTAATACTGTTAATATTATATATATATTTGTAATTAAGTGAAAACTATAAAATAATATCGGCACATGTTACTCTTAAGTATGTTGTGTTGTTGGAAATGAAAACGTTCATATTGATTGAAAGTGAACGAAAAATTCCGATTTTTTTTCTAATGAAATGTGTCTTGTTATGAAATGAAAAAATATCATGATAAATTAGAAGAAATCCAAGTTATTGCACGAAAGGAAACAGTTGTAGTAAAGTTTGATGGTGCAATAAAATTCGTAAATGAAAGGGGTCTGGAGAGTAGCGCATGTGTTGCTTTAATTTATCGAACCGGACGGCACTCCGAAAATGGGTAATTTTGCGTTTTAATGCAAATAACAGTACTAAAAAAAGTAGTAGTAGCAGCGAGTGTAGCCGGAGGGAAGGTAATAATAATTAGGAAATGAAACATTTGATGAGGTTAATAATTCGCGCGTGCGAACGTCGCACGTTTAGGTTCACGTGTCGTGGGGTGCAAGTAATAAAAGTTGTAGTAATACAATTCCAGAAAGTCCCTTTTGTACGTTGTGCGAGAGACGTTAGTTTCTGGTAATTGGCGTGACCGTTGGACCAGATAGAGCTAATAGCGCTAATACCATCCATATCCTAGGGCAGGACGACCGAACCTCCCTCCGATCTCCCCTTTCGACCCTCGTATGTAAGCTTTATTTGCTGCCCCCAGACGGACTAATATTATCCCAGGGGATAAAAGCGGGTAACCCGCAGTCCCTACGAACCACCCTCCAACATCCACACGAGCCAGACAAACACCAGCACTAATGCCCGTAAAGTATTCGATTGCAATTTCCATTCCATGATTACAACGACTTTATTAATAAAATTTTGTTTGCATTAGGGCGTTCATTAAAGCCGCCCTCCATTCCAATTAAATGCGCAAACGAATTCACCGTGACCGCACACGGAGAGAACGAACGATGCGCCAAGAGCAGAGAGAGAGAGAGAATGACGTTTTTACGTAATTAGTGAAGCAAAATTTCCAGAAATGGAAATCGATTTGTAGGGAAAAGGAAACAAACGGGACTGTGAAGGGTGGGTTGAAGAGAAGAGGAAATAAAAATGGTGGAAAGATGGAAAGGGTGCTCGTCCTTTCCCCCGTTGGTTTTTGTCTTTCCCGGTGAAAGAAGCGAAAGGAAGGATAATCCAATATCCTGAACGAGATTGTCTTCGGGGGTTTGGAGCGGCTGGAAATCGCCCCCAGATCGTCCATACGAAACAAAGCAGAAAGAAACAAGAAGAAAAAGACGAGAGGAAAAAAAAAAGTAGATACAACCGGAGGGGGATGAGAAATAAATAAATAAAAAAAAATAAGAGAAGGCATTTGAATAGTTTCCCTCTGGTCCAGGTATTTTTCTTCGACCAAAGAAAGACAACGACGCAAAGGGAGTGACATTTTCACCAAAAAGGATGAAAGTCAACTCTAAATTAAATTCCAACTCTAAACTTTTTGACTCATCACTTTACTTATGAAATTATACTGAGAAATGTTCAAATGTATTGGAAATATACAAAATCAATAGTAATTAAGAACATAATGGAGTGAAGACATTAATTTAACAAATTCCTTAATAAAACTAATATGTAATATTAGTTGTAATGATTTGATTGATATCCAAGAACGTAAATATTATATCGATATGAATAAATATTTATAGTATCATCAAACATAGTTCACTTCTGCAAACAGAAATCTTCAATATTTATAGAATATATTTGCTTTCAAACAATATAATTTATAATTAAAAATCTAATAAGTTTGTAAGTGTCGGATATATTTGACATATGTGACAGTACAATTTAAATGAGAGAAGTCATTGACGATTGCACTGTAATGAAATTTAGAAATGCTAATGGGTGTGCTTTATTAGTCAGGAATGTAAACAGAGCAGACTTTAATAGTGGTTGAACGTGTGTCGGAGGGTAGATGCTTGCTTGCAGAGCGTCAGATTTAATAAAGCCCTGGTGCTAAATGTGACAGTGCTCACGCTCCTCCCCAATGTGAAATAAAATCAAATGCTTTAAAGAATTTGATTCTAATGAATAGCGAACGTGGGGTGTAAATTAATACCGGGGGTCTAGTGGTGTTTGAGTAATGGATAGATGCGTGCGGTCTTACGCAAACGTTAATGCGCCGTGTTTTCCCTTCGGAGATGATATCTATTGGGGAATACCGAAGGAGTGCGAATCCCTCGGAGGGTTGTTCTAGAAGGAGAAGGCATCAACCCGTGGAGATGGAAGAGAAGGGTGTTGCAACTGAAGAGAGCCACGCGACTGACACGTGCTTTCCGCAGCAGCAGCTGAGAGGGTGTCGTGTCTCCGAGACGAGAAATTAGTCGCTTTGTTTGAGCGCCCCAAACCGAAATATCCGACCATCCATCCAGAGATGTCACTCATCCAGGATGAGGAGAAGAGCGACACATACACCCATACGCAAATTGGATGCTGCGTAAACACGACGGATGCAAATGATGTCTTTGACCCATCCGACGAAACAAAGAGAGATTACCACAATCGAGAATCCCGTCGCTGATCTCACAAATCTGCAAATGTGTATGAGATAATCGCGAATCCACGAAAAATCTCTACGAAAATAGACCCGTTCTCCTTTTGTTATGTCCCACATTCTCATCCTTTACTTTTGCTCGCTCGCGTCGTCCGCCTAATTAAAGCTTTTTAATTGCTCCACAAGAACAATGAGACTCTTTGTCATGGGCAATCATTAAATCCGAACGAACCCCTCGACAACAACATTCAAATGCATTTGCTTTTTTTCGATCACTTCAGCCAACAAAGGATGCTCACAAGTTCACACACGTACGACGGCAGGAATACACACATCCAGAGCGAAAACCTACTTCTCGCATTCCCGACTCCCGAAATACACCACAAATGATTCTTTGTTGAGTGCTTTTTTTCGTTTCGAAAAAAATACACAACAATAGGTTGAAGCGTACTTATTTTTGTTAAGGTTAGATGCATTGTACATTTTTCGAAATGGTTCTATAAATAAAATACTATTAACTAATTGATTGTATCGTATTTCTCTCAGAACATAATACGTTTATTTATATAAATGTAGTACAATCATCTATTTTGTAGCGTGTAAAACTCTTTAATTATGTATGTACTTATTTTTATAGTAACAATCAACAAAAAGATGTAATTGCCAATAAGCTTAATAATTGAACACTCCACTGTTATAAGTTTAATTAACGCAGTATTTGAATGTCAAACAATTATAATAAAAATCGTGACTTGAGTAATGATATGAGCTGAAGTTTTATTATAATAAGCGTGAAGTGTGTGTGTTCTGCGGGCAAATATATATATTATGCGGCATGCGAAGTTCAGCTCGGGTCTTCATAAAACTAGTTTACTTATTATTTGTGGGGCGAGTCACGAACTAATAATAATGCTAAAGTCTAATAAGTTCGTGAAGTGCGGGTAGTCGTCGCATTCTATTTTATATAGTTCGGAAACTCCCGGCTATTAAGTTTTATCGTTGGCCAGATATGAGCTCTAACTAAAAACCCCCCTCAGGCCGCTGCTGCCTCCGCCACCGCCCTCCGGCCCTCAGCCATCCGCAGGGCCATTGCAACTACGCACATTCAGTCCTCAACCCCCAGCACATTCGAGCCGACAACGAACCCCCCGCGCCGACATGTGTATGTGTAATACCTGACTGCGTATCGACCCGAAACGCCACCCCCGGACACAACGAGGGGATGTTATCAATATCCAAGGGCGAATTTACCCGACTCATTGGGTTTCCGCCGCCTCCCAATAAGTCAAAAGATAAAAGCTCAAAGGGCGCGCAGCTTACCTTATTTATTCAGCCTAAACACTCTCTCTCCCTACATAAACAGTTCCTGTTTGTCAGCGTCAAACAGCAACAACCCACGCATCAACAAAACATCAAAAAAAAGAAAAGAAGAGAAAAAACACAAGAAACACAAAACAAAGGATATATAAAAAGAATCGCGTTTGTAAAAATCGTAATTACAAGTGAGGCTCGTGGTGGCATCGATTCGTTTCTTACCCATAGGATATTCTTTTCAGATTTAGGGGTAACAACAGGGCACGAAAAAAACTTGCCCGGGTAAAACAAAAGGTGCATTGTAGGGTGGCAGAGTGCGTGGGGCTAATGTGATGGAGCCAGATGTTGCAAACATAAATTTCAGTATGAACCGAGGCCACACAAAAGGGCGCACGACGCGCGTTGTCCCTTAACCACCCTTTTGGCCTTTGTTCTCCATAATAAATATTAGACGACAAAAAAATCACTCACACATCCCTCCCCCCACTCAAGCGCACGCACAAAAAAAAAGTTTGCTTGCTTTTTACAATCTCTGAAAAACCATGAAACGTAAGAAGCAATTGTTGGTATTCAGCCGAAAAAGATACTTTCTAAGTAACTTTTTCAAATACTTAGGGTAGTTGTTGAGGACCGTAAAATCTCGAGAATGATACGCACAATATGTACTCATTTTAACACACAATGAATGAACGTGCTTTGTGTATACACATTTAAAGATTTGTTCATAAACATTTGATACGTACTATATACAAATTCATTGTTTCAATAATTCTACACAAATGTGCCTAATATTCAAATTGTACGTTATTTCTTAATTACACTTCGGAAATTTTCATTGCTCAGTGTATACTTAATTCATCTTTGATATTTTTTCAATGTATCTTTAGTTGCATATATTGCAGACATTAACTAACTTTAGTCTAACTCAAATTGTAAAGAAAATCTGTAAAAAATAAATAAGCGACATCCATCGATCGATTTAGATATGGATAGGTGAATAGGGGAAAAGGGAGAATATGTATCGAGTATATTTTTACTGTAATGTGTTGCAAGCACGGAAGAGATACAGTGGAACGTATGCAATATTGAATGGTCGACGGATGGACGCGTGGAAGTCGCAGAGTGGATGTTCCGAGAAATATAGATTGCTTTTCCACATCACCATTATAGCATACTTATCTACATCTATTTAATCCAATAATACGTGTTTGTAATTGTTATAAATTGTATATAATCAGAAAATGTTGTAGTAATTTGATCAATCTACGAGACTTCTATTTTTATATAATCGAATTTATTTTTGTCTATTGGTTACCAAGGTAATAAATAAATCAATATATTCAATAAACTTTAGTATTACAGTGCTTATTTATTATTATTATATATTAAAAATTTGTAAAAATTAGATTTTTTTTACTTTTTCCTAAGAATAGATTCGAATTCTATCAGTAAATGTGTTTAAATTTTAATGAAACAAAATTAAATATTAAAATACTGTATAAACTAACTGGAATCACAAGTTTAAGTAGACGTTGTGCTAAGTTTATTGGAATTTCAGTATGTATTTTTGTAACTGGAACTACTTTTACGAGCTCTCAAAGTCGGACAGAGGAGATTTCACATACGAGCGAGAATTTATGGCCGGAATGAAATCGGCTTTTTAGAACCAATTAAAAACCCTAATAATAGCAACAAATGCTCGGAGGGATCTTTTTTTCTCTGTTTTGTTAGTATCGACCGATTGATTTATGTGCCCGATCCTCTTCCTACCAGAAGGCATTTGTGTGGCCGAACGTAATAAAGATGCGATTGCACAGAGACAATAAAACAAATAAAATGAGAGGGGGAGTTTGTAAAACCATGATGGATGTGTAAACAATAAAGAGTAGATTGATTTCCGACCATGCCGTCGGCTAAAAACAAAAGAGCGATGGGGGTGAAACAAAACAACAATAATAAATTAAAAAAATCAAGGGAAAATCGTAAATGGAAGATTGAAGTAAATTCGAATTTTAATCGCGCGCTGCGAAGGGCTAATTGTTCACGAAGAATGAGCCGAGAGCATTAATCATCGTGAGGTAACACAATGGGCGCAGAGCCCAGCTCGATAGGGGTGAGAAGACAATGCGCCTACCCCTAATTGCCCCAAATTTATTACCTGCAGCTAAACTATTTCGCAAGGAGGATGAGAGGCCCATCTCCATCGAAAAATAAGAGACACCTCTCCCCTTTATCTTCAGCCTTCCCGTCAAACGTGGCCAAGATTAATTAAGGCCACCCCAGATAAAAAAAGGAAACTCTCTCACTAAAGGGAAGCAATCATCNNTTTCTCTCGCCCTTCCTCCATGGGTGATTAAAGATTTATTCTTTTCTCGTACACAGGCGCCAGTGCTACAAGAATTAGCACTTTACCACTAAAATAACGGTTTTCCACGCTGGAAGCCATAAATAACGACCGCCAAGACACCTCCGGGTGTTGGAAAATTTAAATTCCCCAGAAAATTAAACGCCGTACAGCGCCGAAACATCACATAAACTCGATTTCTACACCCTATTAAAATTTGATTCAGAACCCAGAACCTATTTTAAATACGAGTATTCCCAAGTGATTATAAATTATTTCCACAATCTGCAATTACATACAACAAAATCAATTTAGAAATTTCCATTAATTATAATAGTAGCAATTATCTAATATGATACTAACAAATAAATTATTACAGTTTTTTGTCATGTTCATGCAAGAAAACTGCAAAACATTGAAAATTATATAAAATATCTGTATTTTCAGAAGAATTCATATAATATTTTTAGATTTACACAGTTCAGTTGTTTCATCGCTGGTAATATTTTTCTTGGTGTATCCTGTGTTTAAAGTTCTCATATATATATTTTTTTAGCGAGAAGTAATAAAAGTTTTACGATTTGTTTACGAAAATCGTGGAAAAGTGTAAATAAACTTCGGGTTTCCAATACTTGTAATTGGTAAAATTGTGACTGAGTTGCGAGCATAAACCGAAGAGGCATTGACCTTTCGAGTTTACATCATTCGAACAGTCTTGAATGTGTATACATGCACGAGAAATTGGATTTCGTATTTTTCTTCATATTCTTTGATTATTTTCATAGTGGGATTGATTTTTGACTGACGAGCTATAATTAATACCGTTTCTCAGAGACTATTAAACATTTTTTATGCTCATTGAAGAGGTATTAATACAGAAATAGTTATGATCGCTTCGAGTGAGTACTAGATTTATTGTTCATTTACCTCATACTTTGTTACATCGAACTGTAAATTGTTTCAACATTTTTAGTTCTAATTTTTCGTTACTAAAAATTCAAACTTCTTAATTTCAAACTTTTACAGTTTTGTAGATGTATGTATTTCGTGGAAAATGTTTTCAGTGCAACGGCTTGAAGGGAATTCCTGGGATGTTAAATAGCCTGAACCACTTTGAGGAGGAAATAAAAAGCTGGTTCGATCGGATCGGAACGAAGAAGACGCGATGCAGCAAACACAACAGCAAGAAAAAGTAAATAAAGTGAAAGAAAAGGAAAACGACGAGTAGTTTACATGACCATTAAGGCTTGGCTCCATAGATTAAAAATTAATTAGTCCTAATCTCGGCTTTCGCAATTTGCATGCGCATTAATTATGTCGGATTAAAATAAGGTTGTCTTAATATTATATTATGGCTGTTGGCCTGGGACGAGTTAATTTAATTAATCACTGGAGTTAATTTGATATGCGATTTAAATGGGATGTAATTTATACATGGGAATGCGCGCGATAAGATCGATAATAAAATAATTTGTCACGATGGGCGACTATTAATATTGCAGCCGGGAATTTCACACAGACAGACCAAACTCTTTCAGGCTTTTCATAAATTTTCACTGAAAGGTCTGAAAGTTTTGACTGATAGACAATTAGACGGTTTGCTTGCTCCTATTTAGACGGGTATCACATGTGCACACCATTAACACACGTGTGCGGTTTCATACAGGCCGGTTCCTTACAAAAGACCCTATGAGTTTCAGGAAAGACACCAGCTCCGAAACTCGACAGATGAAACAAGACCAAAAGCAGAAACTGCAAAAACTGAAGAAAAAAATAATATAAGAAGCAAAGCACGAAGAGTGAGGACGCAAAGCGAATCGTAAAAAGGAGACGGCTTTCAGTGCGCACATCTGCATACATGTATAAATTAGCATCTGCTTTTGAATCTCATATACTCCTTATATCTTTGATTAATAACGCGTTTTAATTTTATATTCATTTCATTAAGTATCGTATCATTCCTTTTTTTGTTTCTCCTCTCGACGGTTAATGCGATTCAAGCTTGTGTTAATTACACACTTCATTCGTCATGTTATTTAATATGCAAAGCCTATTTATTTTAGGAATATGCATCCATTTCATTTATAACGACTTTGGTATAAACTACAAGCAATACTTTCAATTAGTTTTTGATTAGATCTATATATATATATATTACTTTATTCATTGAGTCATCGTACAAGGACAAGGTTTTTCTGCTTATTTGGCCGAGACGAAATTGCAGATGATACGCTTGTTCACTGGGGATATTCCACTAAGCAGTTTTTCGCATCGCAACTTTGTTAAATTGTATTCCTCGGAGACTCTTCAAGTTTCAGACCGTTTTTTCTCTTAACCACTCATCTCACTTTTTAAACGACTAAATGCAAAATAGAATATAACTTCATCTTCAATTAGAACTTTTTCCTGTAACAAACATAACTCACAGACTTATGTAACCTTTTGCATATTTTACTCCTCTATAATTATATTTAGAAGAAAATAACTGTAATTATAATTAAATCTCCTAAAACAACTTATATTTGTTCAGATTTCAGAAATTTCAGAAAAAAATAAGTGAAATAGAAAATGATATACTATCTAAGAATGCACAATGCTTCTCTACTTATTTCAATTCTGAAAATTCACAACGTTTCCACCGGAAATAACGCTACTAAAGATATGCAAAAAACTAAAGCGTTTTGTGATAAGCGAACACACACATAGTTTAAGGAAATTCTTCTTATATAAAACCGGAAGTTTCGTATTGCGTTAGCATGGGAGATCAAGTAAGATTAATAGATTATATTTAGTAAAAGTTGCGAGTCTGTAATTCTTGGAACTTAACATCACAAATGCAAATTCTATTTATCTTAATACATAAATTATTTCGTATAATATCACAAACCTTAGGTTGTTGAGTTGTTTTATAATTAAATTAAAATATTAATTAGTAAATAATTATTTAAAAAAAATAACGATATTAATAATAATACATAATAAATTGTAAATGTAATATAAATAGAAAAATGATAACATTTGTAAGTAAATTAGAAAATAAGTGATTTTACGATTTGTGCTAAATTCATTGAGTATATAAGTTGTGGTAGGATAATAAATGCTTTCTCGAAACGAAACGTGCAACCGCTGATCGCTCCTTCAGTTTTCGAACCTACACGTTCGGACATGCCTGCATAAATCAAAGCTAAACACACACTTCCGACCACACACATTACATAATCAATAAGATTTTAAATAATACATCTGAAATCCTTATAATGTTTACCTAATGTTCAATTTGAAACATGCCATATTGAAAAGTGCGCACGAACGGAAATCAAGGACTTTTTCATAATAAAAATTGAAAAGGGGGAAAATCCTCATCCTGTAATCATACGAAGGGGGAACGTTTTCTGTTCACATTTTTTTTATTCTTCACTCATATCAATTTAGAAATGTAATCTGCTGAGTGTTTAATATTTCGAAATTGATTAAAGCTCGGTGTCGTTACGGGACAAAAGTGGTTTGCAGTTAAGAGGGTGGTAGAGAAAAAAAAAACTGTTAAAGATCGATCGCATCTCAATTACGGAAAGCTCTAATTAGATTACGCAGCCGGAATCTGTATGTCGTAATGGCTTTTTTATTCCGTTCGGCGGAACGAGAAGGTAACGAGTGAGTGTATGTACGTGGGTTTTAATTAGTGTAAAAACACGAACACGGTTTGGTTCATAAGATAGGGATGAAAAGTGAAATAATGAAAAACAAAACACACACACACACAGAATAAAAATAAATAAAAGAGCGTGTTCGGATGAGTGCGAGGGAGATGGAAGTTGTGATATATAAATGCATGCAGGAAAGGGACAGAGGGATAATATTCATTTCGCCCAGGGACCATGTATATGGTTTAATTAAAATTGTAAATAACCTCTGGCAGAGGCGAAGTGAGAGAGGAAGAGAGGGAAAGTAGAGGAATAAAAAAAAATTATGGTGAAAAAAAATTAATGCTAAACTATTGCCAGACATTGTCTGCAGCTCGGCATGCTTTAATTAATTCGAGGCTGATTAAAACGAAATTTCCACGAAATCGATAGTCGCTTGTAGCGAGCGTTATATGCGTGTTATGTATAACGTAGGTATTCATCTTCGTCGAGGCCAGAAGCAAACAAGAGTGTGGAGAGTATAAAATCCACCTTCGACAAGAGCATAATCCACAAGAAGAATCAATATTTGCCCTCACGTCCTTCCCTTTCATCCTCGACGGCGCTCGCTTTTACTGGAAATTGTTGCTTGCATTAACACCAGATACGGAGGAACATTAAAAGGCGCCGCTTCTCAATTACATACACACGCTATTTATGCAACGGTTCGGCAACACAGAGGAAGAAAAAAAAAACGCATCATTTGCATCTCCTAATGGAAATACCGAAATTTTCCCACATCGAAGCGCGCCGCTTTCACGACAAATCTCTGTTTGTCTTTCGTAACTTCCAATGGGTTTCATTACACACACTCACAAGGAACTTTGAAATGAACAAACCTGACTTCGATTATTGCCCTTTAACCACTTCCATCTATTCCAGAGCTCTTCAAACTTTCTCAATCTACAAAATCCTTAAGATTGTTATTTTTCTCCAGAATAAAATTATTATTTTTAATTTAGTTTCGTAAATAAAGTTAAAATCGATCTACATCCACATTTCAGAATTTAATCTTAGAGCATTTAGAGAAAAAACAATCTTCCATCACCTTTGAAATGAAATAATAATCAGCGAATTTCCACTTTGACTCACGGAAACTTTTAAAGAGATCTATTTCCACCCATAATCTAAACTTTACATTATAAAAGAAACAAACCGTATTATTTGACATGACGTAATCTGAAATTCCTGTTTGAGTTTCGGCGTTTAAGGTTCATCCAAAGTTCAAAGGGAGACCGTCTCCATTACATATTGCTCCCTATCACTACACCGGAAATGAGTCGAGGAAACTATAAACTCGTAAGAAACGGGGAGCGCGATTAGGCTCTCGT